>NW_011494755.1:5006428-5010222 GCF_000754665.1 Bison bison bison
TCCTTTTCCTATTTGGAACCAGTCTGTTGTTCCATGTCCAGTTCTAACTGCTGCTTCCTGACCTGCATATAGGTTTCTCAAGAGGCAGGTCAGGTGGTCTGGTATGCCCATCTCTTTCAGAATTTCCCAGTTTATTGTGATCCACACAGTCAAAGGCTTTGGCATAGTCAATCAAGCAGAAATACATGTTTTTCTGGAACTCTCTTGCTTTTTCCATGATCCAGCAGATGTTGGCAATTTGGTCTCTGGTCCTCTGCCTTTTCTAAAACTAGCTTGAACAACTGGAAGCTCATGGTTCATGTATTGCTGAAGCCTGGCTTGGAGAATTTTGAGCATTACTTTACTAGCGTGTGAGATGAGTACAATTGTGTGGTAGTTTGAGCATTCTTTGGCATTGCCTTTCTTTGGGATTGGAATAAAAACTGACCTTTTCCAGTCCTGTGGCCACTGCTGAGTTTTCCAAATTTGCTGGCATATTGAATGTAGCACTTTCACAGCATCATCTTTCAGGATTTGGAATAGCTCAACTGGAATTCCATCACCTCCACTAGCTTTGTTCCTAGCTTTCTAAGGCCCACTTGACTTCACATTCCAGGATATCTGGCTCTAGGTCAGTGATCACACCATCGTGATTATCTGGGTCATAAAGATCTTTTTTGTATAGTTCTTCTGTGTATTCTTGCCACCTCTTCTTAATATCTTCTGCTTCTTTTAGGCCCATACCATTTCTGTCCTTTATCGAGCCCATTTTTGCATGAAATGTTCCCTTGGTATCTCTAATTTTCTTGAGGATATCTCTAGTCTTTCCCATTCTATTGTTTTCCTCTATTTCTTTGCATTGATCGCTGAGGAAGGCTTTCTTGTCTCTTCTTGCTATTCTTTGGAACTCTGCATTCAGATGCTTATATCTTTCCTTTTCTCCTTTGCTTTTCACTTCTCTTCTTTTCACAGCTATTTGTAAGGCCTCCACAGACAGCCATTTTGCTTTTTTGCATTTCTTTTCCATGGGGATGGTCTTAATCCCTGTCTCCTGTACAATGTCAGGAACCTCAGTCCATAGTTCATCAGGCACTCTATCTATCAAATCTAATTCCTTAAATCTATTTCTCACTTCCACTGTACAATCATAAGGGATTTGATTTAAGTCATATCTGAATGGTCATATGCTCAATGCGCCAGTCGCAGCCGCCCGTGCTAAAGTCTGAGACACTCTAGAAGCTTCCAAATTTTTTACTTATAACTCGAGTTTCAAAAATATTCTTGTTATAAATGAAAGCAAATTATAAAAAAATACTAAGCAGCATCTAGTGTTAACTCCTTTTAGCAAAATGACTTTCTATGGAGTGCAGCAGTGAAATTCTCAGAAACCTAGATCTAGGTCTCTAACTCCATACTGGAACCACAATGGCCTCAGTTGAAAAGCAGCCACTCCCAACAAACAGTATCAGCAAACACCTCAAAGATTTGACTTAGCATGTGTTTCTGTTCCAAGTGAAACCATGCAGTCTCACTCCTTATCCGTCCTCTTGGTTAGGACAAGAGAATCTGAGAATCAGATAAATACACTGTGTATAAACCATTATGAACTGTCATTAATTAATTTTTCTCTGACATCTCTGGCTTCATTGAAAAGGAATTCCACCATCCGTGGATGTCTCATATTCTTAGTCTCCTCTGAATAATATAATTGGGTGAATCAGTGTTTTCCTCAGAACATGAAGGCTGGGTTATAGTCTAAAACTCTTCTCTACTGATAATCTCATAGTAGTAGCACTCAGTCGCTTAGTTGTGTCCAACTCTTTGCAACCCCGTGGATTGTAGTCTGCCAGCCTCCTCTGTCATGAAATTTTCCAGGCAAGAATACTGGAGTTGGTAGTCACTTCCTACTCCAGGGGATCTTCCCAATCCAGGGATCAAACCCACATCTCTTACTATTGATCTTACCTTGTGGAAAGAATCATTTAAGGAAAATTGTCAAGGGAATGTGTTGATATCCTTTATTCTCCTGAAGATATATTGTGGTGTTCTGAGCACACCAGGCAGCCATGGGGTTAACAGAGTGGATTCCAAACTTTGGAGTTATATCAGCTACAGGTCACCCTTTGCTCCACCACTACCAACTGTGTGACCTTCACAAGTCAGTCAACCTCTGAAATCTGTCACTGGAAAGTGAGAGCAGCATTCCTTTCTTACACCTGGTTGCTTGTGAGGACTAAATGAGTTAGCATGGTAAAATATCTATGATGGCATCAGTGGCCTATAGTCTATGGATGCCAGGTAGTTTACTTCCCATCTTCTCTGTGACAGACCCAGGGCCCAGTACTTGTCAGGTTGCTAAACAATATTCTGAAATGATCAAGGATGATTCTCCTTTATAATTGTGCTTTGTTTCATCACACCGAGCAGGAAGCAAAAGAAGCAAAAGCTACACATATGTCAGGACTTTTTAAAAGTTCTGGGTTTCATGAACCCAAATTTGCACTAGTATGTTCTGCCTTTAAGAAAATGAAAACTGTTCAAATGAAAAATGCTAGGTGGGGGCAGTGTCCTTGGGTTAAAAAAAAAAAACAAAAAAAACCCCCGACCGTAAGTCCCTATAGACTATCACCCACCAATCTCCTTTGTCCATGGGACTTTCCAGGCAAGAATACTGGGTAGGATAGACATTCCCTTTTCCAGGGGATCTTCCTGATGTAGGGATCAAGCCTGGATCTCCTGTATTTCAGGCAGATTCTTTACCATCTGAGCCACCAGGGACGTCCCCCATAAGTCCCATCCAACAGCAACTCTTAAGGAGACCACCATCTTATCACCCAACAAATCAACATTGCTGCTTTTCCATCAACATTTCTTGCATTTTCTATAAGTTTAAGAAAATAGAGTAGGTGACCCAAGGTTGCTGCTTTTGCCACTTCTAAGTCAGCCATTTGAAGACTGATCACAGAGTCTTTCTTTCCTTCCTTTTTCCTTATTCCAGGCACACTGCCATGCTAAGATGAAAGAGCAGCCACTCTGCAAAAAGATAGGGAACTGGAATCCAGTTGTGACCCCCAAAATAGGCACGAAGATACAGAGAATGTATTTTTCTACCCAATAGCCCAAGGGAGAACCTCTTCAATTAAATACACTTTTGATATAAAGCCAGACTGCCCATGATGACCATCTAAAAATATACAAAAATCTAGGAAAAACAAGCTCTCCATCCTGGAGAGAATGTCAATGGAAAATAGTTGCTAGGCTTTTCCAGTTACCAGTAATAAAGAGAAAAATAGGCTCCCCATTATTAGCCCAGAGCTGGAGGGGTCGTCAGCTGGTTTTGAGCCAGCCTTGGGATTTTCTGAGTGCGTTACAAATTATAGGAACAAAATGTGGACTTTTCTCTCTAACCATGTCCAGATAATTTATTATTAGGTTTACTTCCGAGTGGGCTAGAGTTGAAAAAGATGATCTATGTATGGATAACATTTATAAGCTTCTAAAGCACATATACTTTCCTATTGAAAAGGACATAAACTTTAAATGAAAGAATTAAGAGAAACAAAAACAAATAAGGCAGTAATCCTTTCATTAATCAAACATTGATAATATGCCTATATAACCTTGTCAAAAATTTCTGCCCTTTTATGTCTGGTATGCCAAAGCCTTTGACTGTGTGGATCACAATTAACTGTGGAAAATTCTGAAAGAGATGGGAATACCAGACCACCTGACCTACCTCTTGAGAAATCTGTATGCAGGTCAGGAAGCAGCAGTTAGAACTGGACATGGAACAACAGACTGGTTCCAAATAGGAA
>NW_011494755.1:5010398-5022950 GCF_000754665.1 Bison bison bison
CTTAAGAGCCCTTGGACTGCAAGGAGATCCAACTAGTCCATTCTAAAGGAGATCAGCCCTGGGTGTTCTTTGGAAGGAATGATGCTAAAGCTGAAACTCCAGTACTTTGGCCACCTCATGCGAAGAGTTGACTCATTGGAAAAGACTCATGCTGGGAGGGATTGGGGGCAGGAGGAGAAGGGGACGACAGAGGATGAGATGGCTGGATGTATCACCGACTCAATGGACGTGAGTTTGAGTGAACTCCGGGAGTTGGTGGCAGACAGGGAGGCCTGGTGTGCTGCAATTCATGGGGTTGCAAAGAGTTGGACACGACTGAGTGACTGAACTGAACTGACTGAAGTTGTTAACTACTTTTGTTTTCAAGATGACTATGAATTGTTTTGAAGGCAAGATCATATTGTATTCATCTTTGAATCTTTGTCCTAATACTGTGCCTAACATACAGGAGATATTCAATACATGTTTGATGAAGAAATTTCTCTTTTGGGAGCTGTAGGTACAAATTTTTCCATTGTGTTTCTTCATGGACTCCTACAAATATATATCCAATAATTTCCTCCCGAAGTTTAACACTAGGGGAAAAAAATTGTCTGCCAGGATGTTCTTTCTCTTTACATAAGAGCAAAGTAGCACACCATGTTTTCCTTGTTTACCTGGAACACAAGAAGCTGAGTCAAGCTTTAAGTTCAGTCATCATTCTCCTTACCCTAAGATTTTTGATGCAACTCTTTCCCTCCTTACTTTCTCTTTTCAGTTCAGTTCAGTTGCTCAGTCGTGTCTGACCCTTTGCGACCCCATGAACCGCAGCACGCCAGACCTCCCTGTCCATCACCAACTCCTGGAGTCCACCCAAACCCATGTCCATTGAGTCAGTGATGCCATCCAACCATCTCATCCTCTGTCGTCCCCTTCTCCTCCTGCCCTCAATCTTTCCCAGCATCAGGGTCTTTTCAAATGAGTCAGCTCTTCATAGCAGGTGGCCAAAGTAGTGGAGCTTCAGCTTCAACATCAGTCCCTCCAATGAACACCCAGGACTAATCTCCTTTAGGATGGACTGGTTGGATCTCCTTGCAGTCCAAGGGACTCTCAAGAGTCTTCTCCAACACCACAGTTCAAAAGCGTCAATTCTTCAGGGCTCAGCTTTCTTTATAGTCCAACTCTCACATCCGTACATGACTACTGGAAAAACCATAACCTTGACTAGACGGACCTTTGTTGACAAAGTAATGGCTCTGCTTTCTCTTTTACTTGGCTCTTTATCTTTGTTTTACATAAACTTAATTTTAAGCTGCCTCGAATCCCTTTTGGAAGAAAATAGGAAGGGAATAGTGAATTAAAAATAATGAATAAATAAGAAAAAAGTTAGCATATTTCTTCTCAATGGTTTCCTACATTTGCTGAAGAAATACCCTCAGATGCTGTTATGTTATATCAATGATCACTTAATATATTTCAATAGAAACAGAAAAGCAAACACGGCACACTATCAAAGAAAGGCTACTGAACTGGGAGACCAGCACCACAGGGTTAAAGTTCAGCTTCTGTGCCTCCCTAGCTAGCTATGTGACCTTGAACAAAACAGTTTCATGAGTATCAGTTTACTCATCTCATAAATGAAGTGCATTTGTGTTTCCAACACTGAGTACTTACTATGTGACAGTGACAAGTAAATGAAAACAGAGCAATGTCATCAAGTTAGCGCACAGCCTGGCAAGGGAGACAGAAAGGCAACAAAGATGATCATAGTCAAATATGATCACTGCTATACTACATAGGTTACAGAAGAAGCAGAGAAGGGAGACGTCTAAATCAGACTGGGGGTGTCCAGAGGATTTCAAAAGAGGCGACAGTTACATTGATTTTTCAAGTCAATTGGGAATTGGCTAGATGAAAAAGGAGACAGAGGAGGGGTAAGAGGGCATGCCAGGACTCAGGAAGAACACGTGTGAAGTCACAAACCACACAACAGCATGACAAGAGTGGGCAACTGTAAAATGCTGGAAGATAATATGTGTCCCATCTATCTCCCAGGGTGGTTTCAGGGATCAGTGGAGTGGATGTATACATAGAAAGTGCTCTGTAAACTCTAAAGCACCATACACATGTTCAAATATGAAAGATTATTATTAGACACTCATTTTTTTTTTCTTTCTCCAAATTGGAAACATTTGCTGAAGTAAACATTGCTGATGCATTAGCTGTCAGGATGGTGTATTATATTTGGAAAACATTTGCCAATGCCTGTTCAGTTTTTAAATTCCCAGTCACATGTGTTTTTTGTTTGAGAAAATACATCAAGCAATAATGGATTTATTGTTAATTGTGCAACATTGGAGCTTCAAGATTTAAGTAATCGCTCTCCCATGTTGATTTTATTCCACAATGCCTGTGAAGTTTGAAGTCATTTATTTAGTAATGAGAACTGATAAGTGAACACTATTACTACCTTGTAGTCATCAAATTTTGTTATCAGAGGAAATTCTGGATTCTATACATAGACAAGTGTGCAGATAAAGGCAAACTACTTCAGAGAAAAGGAGGAAAAGAAGTGTGGTCACAGCTCCCCAAAGTCCAATGGAGCTCAGATTCAAATACTCATCTCCCTGTTCAACATTTCAAGAACCAAACACTTCCTTCTTAGGGACATTTTTTCATGATTAGAAAAATCAACAAAAAGCATTTTGGGTAGAAAAATTAGAATGGATAACTCATGTTTAAAATTCTTGACATTCATGTACTATCAGTCACTGGAGGGTTTGAATCACTGCATTTTAAAAAGTGCATGCCTTCTTTCCCTCATTCTTGTAAGAAATTCCTATAATAAAATCTGAAGAAGAAAAAGATAATAGGATTTTTTTTCCATGTTGCCAATGAGTTGTCTTGGCTTTCCTTTTTCATCTTTAAACTCTCAGGAAATAATCAGATCCTGGCCCTTCTCCTCCTTCGAAGAGAGAAATGTTTCAAGTCTTGGAAGTTCTGTTAAACAGTGAAATCTTATATTGAATCATGATTAATTAGGCCATTCATTAGCAGTTTTGGTCACTGGGATCTAATATACCATGTGGATGAACTAAGTAACATATTCATTTACTTCCTTTTGTGTAGAGGTAAACTGAATCATAGCTCATCAAAGACAGACAGGAGCTGAAAGGTTATCCTGTATGACATCCCATTTTATGAATGAAAAAACCAGAGGAAAGTCAGTTGATTTGTTTAAAATCAGACCTTGAATACATGGCACAGTTAAGATTAGAAGTTGATGCTGTCGTCTCCCAGGGCAATCTACCTGGACACAAAGCCAACACCTGGAGAAAAGCTTCTTGGGTGAGTGATTTCAGGCAAGTTTACCTGATGCCACTCCAATTCCACCACTTGAGGGGGCTGTCAAGTCCCTTCTTCCCAGGACTAGCTTGAGCACACCAAAGGCTTCTTGGCAGACGAGGGCTGGTGCATGAGGCACTTAAAGCAGGCAGTTCCTGCTGGGCGATTTAAGCGGCATCAGAGCCGTGGCAGAGCTCCCAATAGGAGCAATAAACCCACTGTGCCTTTACAAGAGTGGTGGCCAAAAACCTGGACAAATTGACTTGCTTTAGAGGCAAGCTGGGAAAAAACGATTTGTTGTAGAATTCCTGTTAGTCCAGTCAGCTCTCATTCTCTTGTGAAACCGGATTTGTAGGCACATGCACTGGCCCATGAGTCAGCCCTTAAAAAGTCATTCATAATTTATGTATAAACAAGAATAGCTTTTGTTTCAGAGAATTTGGGAGGTTTTTGCAGCCTGCTTTCTTCCAGTACCATTTCTGAAGAACTGTTCCTGTCTCAAGGCAGTTCCTATAGGCCTACAAATACTTTGATGTTCAGACATCTGGAACTTATATTTGGTGTTGACTAATGAGTATTATTATTTTATTATGTATTTATATATGATCTGAAAGAAATTTGAGGTTATATGCCACATAACTCTGTATACACATTGAACAACGACAAATTCTTTTTACCCATTACACTTATGATTTATTACTTGGGCTGAAGAAGTTCTGAGTCATTCAATTGACATATAATTGTGTTTTGGAAGATAGTAATGGGATAGAGAGAATGTAAAATTGCCCTTAACATATATTGTTAAAATAATTTGTAAGTGGACAAAATGGACTCCAGAGATATTATTTCTTCCATTTTAAAAATATCAAAGGATAATTAATATGACAACAAACTCCAGTGCTCCTTTTGAATGAGTAAAGATGACGCTTGGTCTTAGAAATACATGTGGGTATGTTTGAAAGGGCAATAAACAATGCATAATGGATCTGACTTCAAAAGAATGCCTATTGGACAACCAGGCCTATTTCAAAGTCAAATGCTCAATACCCAGTTTGCTTTGGTACCAATAAGCCTCAGGTAAACACCAAGATCAAAGGGAAAGGTGGGTGTGTGGAGGGACATGTGATGACATTACTTTTCCACAAAGCCATTTCCCCCAAGGGACAGGGACGGCATCTTGTAACAGCCTCTGTTGTATATTCAGGAATTTATTTTAGAGGAGTGTCAGAGGTAGTTCAGTCCATTAGAACTGCAGCGTAAAGGCCACCAAACAAGAGATACACTGAAGGAGGCATGCACTTGGAGAAGAGGATACTGAGCCGGAAAGGGATAAATGGGGCCTTTTTAGGCCACGCTGATCCATGCTTGCTTGCTTCTCCCTCCCACTAGCAACAGCAGTGTAAACTGGTTTGGCCCACCAGCAGGCCGTGTGGCCCTTTGAAGAAGAATGAGCGCTCTGTGTATGCTGGCAGAGCAGCTGCCAACAAAGGCCCAATGGAGTGTTTAAAAGTTCCAACTTGATGCTGAATCAAAGCCTTTCTAGAGGCTGAAGCTGTGAACAGGATATCCCATCAACAGGGAGATGAACTCTTCTGCAGCTCCCCTACTGAATCCTTATAATTGACTTATCTACTGTGCCAACCGTCCCCAGTTTCAATGCCCACAGTGGGCAGTATTCATTCAAAGTCATTAATGAGGGTTCTGTTAAATCTTACTGAACTATATTTTGGGACTTGACCAGGAGTTAGCAGACTCTCTAGCAGGGGTAAGGTAAAAAAGACCCAGTAGATCCCACAACAGAAAGAAAGAGTTCTGAAAACAAAACAAAATCCAAATGTGGTTTTAAGAATGTGATAAAATCAAATATTTCCAGTCTCCTCCCTCATACTCACACACCTTTCAGGGACTTTATTGTCCATGATAATCAGATTAGAAGATTGCTCAGAAACATAAACTTAGGAAGAAATATTAGCCTTACTTTGAATGGATGCAAAAACCTGAGATGAAGGGCTAAAAGTTGTAGGCTATGTTTTGATTGCATGAAAATTATTTGCCCTATATATTTTTAAATGCATCATAGTATTTTCCTTTTGACTGACTTCCAATGAATGTCTCTCTTGTCCAAGGGATTATGTGAGGGCCAGCTGATTAGAAGTAAACAAGAACTACATACACTGAAAGTATACAGAGCAACAGATGAGTTGCATGAACAAATCTCATTATAAATGACAGACAATAAAGGATGTCAGCCTCTACCCCTGATTGCCCTGGTACTTGCCCAAAATGTTCTCTTCCTTAGTAACTATTACTATCCCAGTGCCTAAGCTAGTACCTAAGTAGGTCAAAATACCAGTTTATCAGCTAATCTTTCCTATCACACCTCCCACTGAACCTGAAATTAGGCCATGCTTCCAACTTAGGTTGATAAATTTGGATTTCTAACAAAACAACTAAGTTCTAATTCTCTCATTCTAGGGCACCTCTGTAGCTCCATATTCTAACTCTCAGTAGCCATCAATGTAGATTTGTACCATCTCAAGTTCTGTTCTTTTTATTCCTATCATCCATCTGCCATCATGTTGTTGACCTGATGATGTTAGAGTTGCCCAGCACTAGGTCTCACCCCATTTAGCATATTTTGCTCATATAGGCCACATTCACAGGACTAAATCCCAGTTCCACTCCTCTAAACTTTGAAGAGCTGCTATTTTTCTGCTCCCAAGCCTCACTCCTAAATGTGGTCACTGCCTGGATTCCCAGATCCTACTAGGCACCAAGAGGAGTTAGAAATACAAAGATCACTGAATTACATGCTCGCTCACAATCCCTTAGCACTTCAATACCCTGGGGGGAATTTAGGCTTATGATATGAACTATTTTTAACAAACTGGTTCTGATAAATTATACTTCTTAGTTATACATTTTACAAAAATACACAGAAGAATATAAAAATTACCAGAAATCCAACCAGTAGAGATGTGAACCTTCTTCCAGACATTCCTCTTTATGCATATGTATAGACATTCCATGTATTTTCTATAAATTGGAAAATGCAAATACTTAAATACTGCTTTTTTCCTCAAATACATGACACGGATCTCTTCCTTAGCAATAAATACGGAGATATATAGTCATTTTAATTGCTGTAAAATATTTCATTATCTGTCTATATTATAGAACAGTTAGCCAGCTTCCCATTAATGGGCATTATATTCTATCTTTCATATTAACAAGAATATCTTAATGTTCCCTTTTTTGTCATTTGCACCAATATCTCCTTCAAATAAATTTCCATAAGTAGAATGTGGATGTCAATGTATATTTACATTTTATAATTTGAAACATATTTCCAAGCTACACTCTTAAAGGTTTGTGCCAATTTACACTTCCAGAGACGGCACAGGAAATTACATCATCTACCTATACTCTCATTATATTTGAGGGTTTTTTTTTTCCTGAACATGTTTAATCTTTGCCAATCTGATAGGTGAGTTTTATGTTCATTAACTTTTCTTTGATTATCAGTGAGGTTGAAAATCTTCATATATATTCATTGGCTATTAGTATTTCTCCATTTGTGACTTGTCCATGTTTATTACCATTCTTTTTTATTTGTATAAATTTTTTCATGCATTGGTTAATGGTCCTTTGTATATTAGAAATATCACCCCTTGTTTTACCTACCAGTGCTGCAAATATTTTCCCAGTGTGGTGTTTCAACTTTCAACTAATGGCTCTTAGTCACATAAATGATTTTTTTTTAATTATTAAAAATTTCAAACATCCAGAAAAGAGAAAGAGAAATAAAAGAGACAAATATAAGTGAACCCCATGTGCTTACTTCCAGCTTCAATATTAATTAGTTCACAATCTTGTTTGTTTTAAACTCCTCCTTCTTCCAATCCTGTACTCTTTTGTAGCAAACAAAATATCATATTATTTAACTTACCAATAATTTAGTCTACACTTCTAAAAGATAAAGGTCTTCAGAGAGTTTGTATTAATATCATCAAATTTCTCATACCTTCATTTATGGTTTTCTTGTTTTTGTGATCTACTCAAGTCATTCTCATGGCCAAATTACTTTTTGAATGTATTTATGACTTCTAAGATTTTCACCTGGCTTCTTTCTACAGCTTCTGCTGCTAAGTTGCTTCAGTCATGTCCAACTCTGTGCGACCCCATAGACGGCAGCCCACCAGGCTCCCCTATCCCTGGGATTCTCCAGGCAAGAACACTGGAGCGGGTTGCCATTTCCTTCTCCAATGCCTAAAAGTGAAAAGTGAAAGTGAAGTCGCTCAGTCGCGTCCGACCCTCAGCGACCCTGTGGACTGCAGCCTTCCAGGCTCCTCTATCCATGGGATTTTCCAGGCAAGAGTACTGGAGTGGGGTGCCATTGCCTTCTCCATCTTTCTACAGAGATTTGAACAAATACAGAATTCTAATCGAATATCATCAGGCAGCTCAGTTTGATCAGTAGTGGAAACACTACTGAGTCTATGGCTTTCAGTGGAAGTGACAGATGTCTATTCTGTCCCTTGAGCATGATTTGCAAATTTTCCATTTAGTGTGACTTAGATAACTACATATCATGGCATTCATTTATTTTTTTATGTGTAATCACTGAACTTGATAAGTCTTTCATTCTTATTTAATCTGTTTATACTTACGATGTGTGCTACCAGGCGGATGGAAGTTCTTTGAGGACTGACCAGTTGGAACGGTCAGTCGACTATTGTTGTTCAGTTGCTAAGTCGTGTCTGACTCTTTGCAACCCCATGGACTGCGGCACTCCAGGCTTCCTTGTCCTTTACTATCTCCTGGAGCTGGCTCAGACTCATGTTCACTGAGTCCATGATGCCAATTCAGACAGTGTATGGATATGGCTAATTGAGAATGTATAATGATTAATGGTCTCTTACAATAAAATATGTTAATATTTTTTTAAATTTTATTTTATTTACCTTTACAATATTGTATTGGTTTTGCCATATATCAAAATGAATCTGCCACAGGTATACATGTGTTCCCCATCCTGAGCCCTCCTCCCTCCTCCCTCCCCATACCATCCCTCTGGGTCATCCCAGTGCACCAGCCCCAAGCATCCAGTATCGTGCATCGAACCTGGACTGGCGACTCGTTTCATATATGATATTATACATATTTCAATGCCATTCTCCCAAATCATCCCACCTTCCCCCTCTCCCACAGAGTCCAAAAGACTGTTCTATACATCAGTGTCTCTTTTGCTGTCTTGTATACAGGGTTATTGTTACCATCTTTCTAAATTCCATATATATGCATTAGTATACTGTATTGGTGTTTTTCTTTCTGGCTTACTTCACTCTGTATAATAGGCTCCAGTTTCATCCACCTCATTAGAACTGATTCAAATGTATTCTTTTTAATGGCTGAGTAATACTCCATTGTGTATATGTACCACAGCTTTCTTATCCATTCATCTGCTGATGGACATCTAGGTTAATATTTTAAATAAAACAAAAGAAAATTTTCATCTATTAGTCATATATGTTAAGAAGCAGAAGTCCTGCACATTCAAAATAGCAATTATTCAGTCCAGGTAATAAAGGAGAAATAAAAGAACAGGGAAAAATAAGTGTTTACTAAATATCATGAATTTGAAGTAATACTCATACACCTTACTAAAGCTATGGATCTCAGAATACATTCATCTTATTTTATACATAGTCATTAAAACTGCACTAGCTTATCCCACATCACATCAGAAAAAAATAAAAAACTGATGGATCAGAATGGAAAGATAAATAAGAAGGTAACAACTTCAGAAAGGAGGTGATGAAGCCTGTCAATAAAAAGTACACACAAGAACTCAAAGAACTAAGGGACCTGAAAGCAAAGAGGCTCACACAGAGCTGTGAAGGCAGGCCTCGTTGTTCCATAACACTGTGCAGTGTGCATAGTGATAACCCTGAGGCACGAAGGGAAAACCATGGTATTTACCACAGTCTCTTTAAGAAAGCATGGAGCTCATTCATTTTTCATCATTTTCCATCAGATAATTATATTAAAATTTACTTTTAACTTTATATTTAAGCCTTTTTGGTAAAATTTCATTTAAGCAGTTCATTACTTCATTAAGTCATATAATATCAGTATTAATCAGTCACATTTAAGAGTCATATCCAAGTGGAATAAGATTCTAAGTAACACAAACTCAGATATATTGCATACTAGTTAAAAATAATTTTTAACCCAACCTTGATTCTGTTGCATCACTTCAGTAAAATTTACTTGATTGCAGAACCCTTTATCAGGAAGCATCTCAGAAGTCAAATGTGGGGAATTCCCTGGTTGCCCAGTGGTTAGGACTCAGCACTTTCACTGCTGGGCCCAGGTTCAATCCCTGGTTGGGGAACTAAGATCCTGCAAGTCACATGGCATAGCCAGAAAAAATAGAAATTACAACATCATTTGAAGGTCCAGAGAATAGTAAAATATATTCTAAGTAAAACATGTGAAAACTGCAGGATAAACCAAACACTAGAATCAAATATCTTTAATTCTTATGTTCTTAACCATGTAAGATAAATGCTGCCCTGGTACTCTATAAACTTTACAACTTCAAACAATAGTTTAATAACCATCCATAACTCAAAAAATAGATTCAGATTACAAAAATATTCTATGTAGTTTGAAATCACAAAAACAAAATGAGTAACTGGTTCAACCCAGTGAGCATAAAATATACTCTGGAGAGAAAAGAACTAGGATTCTATCAATAGGGTATTCTTTCCTGCCTTTGCCTCTAAACCAAAATTCCTGATTCAAAGTGGATAGTAGATAGGTCAATCCTAGACTAGTGAGTTTTTGGTCACCAGCAAGGAGGTACAGGCAGCATGACATCTTACAAATATATATTTCTACTTTTTATTAAATGGATCAGATTATCAATTACTTTCAAACACTATCCTTGAAGGTCTGATTTCCAGATATTATTTGCTACTGGGAACATAAAACAAAGGCCCTGGGTACTCTCCTCTCATTTTGTGAAGTTATCATTTCTATAGGCTTATGTTTCCATGGTCACATGTATGCAAGAACAATAATTGGCTATGTCTCTGAATGGCTGCATCAACTGTTAAGCTAGTTCTCAATAAGGCTTGGCTTGAGTGACCACTGGGACCTTTCAGTGACCCGAGTCAACTTCCTGAATTCATCCATTCACTCAACAGATATTTTTGAGGGCCAACTACAAATCAGGCAATGCAGAATATCGATCTACCAAAGAGGTGACAAACCAGAGCCACTCACAGTTTTGGCAGAACAGTCCAACACCCTCAAGCCACTATGTGTGCAGAATATCATATGCTAAACACTCAGTTGTTGTGGTTTTTGTTCAGATGTTCAGTCGTTCAGTCACATGTAACTCTTTGGGACCCCAAGGACTGCAGCACGCCAGGCTTCCCTGTCCTTCACCATCTCCTGGAGCTTTCTCAAACTCATGTCCATTGAGTTGGTGATGCCATCCAACCATCTCGTCCTCTGTCGTCCCCTTCTCCTCCTGCCTTCAATCTTTCCCAGCATCAGGTTTCATACTAAACCCCATGAACAGTATGAAAAACACTCAGCGGTTTGATACAAATCTGCTGAGAGGACCTGAACTGCGTGGAAATATTAAACGGTGAAATATGCACATGGTGTGACTGCCTTCAAGAATCTCAAATCCAACAATGCTCTATGAATTGATTCAGAAGCATTTATGCTTAAAAGAAACATAAAAGACAGGTATGAAATCTCATTTCTGTTCCCAGATTCAACTCCTGACTTCATTTGAGGTCTACTGTCTCTAACGTTACTACAAGTTATTCACCTGGAGGTAAAGAATAATCCTTCTTTGAGCTGAAATATATTAAGGAACTATTGGGCTTTTGTTTTTCTAATAAAAATATTTTTTAAAATAGCTGATATGGATTTTATATATATGCTGACTTTCATTAAGCTATTGCCTTTGCTTGAGATTGTCATGCAGAATTTCTGAACTGGAAAAGATCATTCATATAACCTATTACAGTGATATTAGAACTGTTAAACACAGGTTCTACCATGAGGTGGAGGAAGATGGTGTACATAGGTGAGACCTGGAACCCCAGAGCCACCCTGCTTTAATATTTTATTTGTTTATAATCCCAGGAACATTTAAAGAAAGTGATATATGAGTATTCTTTAAAGAGCTTGAAATCATTGAATTAGTCTAACTTCTTTGTGTTATGAAGAGACCAAAACTCAGACAGAAAGCTGACTTGCCGAAAATCACATAGTGGGTAGGTGACAGTACCTGGACTCAAATCAGTATCTCTCCATATGTTGTTCAAGAATTGTTCAGTAGGCCATTTTGCCAACTGGTCAGGTATTCAAATGGCCAAAGTACTAAGGTTATGACTGTATTCCACCAGACTGTGGCATGATAGTTTCTGTCCTTTTTAGGACATTTGTCAAGTTGTGTGATCTCCCTTCTCATTCCCTCTGGAGGGGAGGACATCTGACAGCATAATAATGACTCAAGTTTGCTCTAAGAAGCTATCACTACTATCAGGAAGATTTGTCTAAAAGGTTCTATACTAAACAGTGTGAGCACACCACAGCTGTGCTCCAGAATGGGGCCAGGAAGCATCAGGCTCTCTCCAGGATTGAGGAAGACAGAGGTGATGAAAGGAAAAGATGGAGGAGCATCAAAATTAAAGCACTTCTAGACACCCATCTGAAGCAGAATCTGTTCAAAGGAAAGGCAGACTGAAGAGAGAGCTAAAGGGCCATTTTCTACCGCCCTTTGGTCTCTAAGTGTGTTTGATACATCATTCAAGGCTGTACTATACAACTTTCTAGATCAAAGACTTTCATGTGAATTTCATGATTTTATAATTAGGTGACAACTGTTGACACCTACCTACCCCTAATCTTATAGGATGCAGAGAAGAATTATGTAATAATAATTATTGTGCTCACAACTAATGATTAATAATAAATTTCTGTAGTTAATGTGTCTTACTGAATAGATGTATCACCTTCTCAAACAGAAAAAAATGAAACAAAAACTGTTTTATATAAAAATGAAGATATTCAAGAGAGAACATTATAGCTAAGCCTATACAAAAAGGAAAGGCCAGAGGATAATATAACAGACTCAAAATTGAGTCCTTGTTTACATTTATTAGTCTGCTGAGAATTACTGATGTCTCCATTTTGTTG
>NW_011494755.1:5023050-5026583 GCF_000754665.1 Bison bison bison
CCATTTTGTTGGAGAAGGCAATGGCAACCCACTCCAGTACTTTTGCCTGGAGAATCCCATGGACGGAGGAGCCTGGTAGGCTGCAATCCATGGGGTCGCTAAGAGTTGGACACGACTAAGTGACTTCACTTTCACTTTTCGCTTTCATGCATTGGAGAAGGAAATGGCAACCCACTCCAGTGTTCTTTCCTGGAGAATCCCAGGGACGGAGGAGACTGGTGGGCTGCCGTCTATGGAGTCACACAGAGTCGGACACGACTGAAGCAACTTAGCAGCAGCAGCAGCAGCAGCCACTTTGCCGAATTTTTTGATAGGCAATAATTTTATCTGGGAGTGGACTATCCTTTGCTAATTCCAACCTTAGAGCCCCAGTCTTCCCAACCAGCCAGGTAACGTGTGTCTATATCTGGATTCTTGAATCTAGGAAACATCCTGACTTATGCCTTTCTCAGACTACTTTAACCAAGATCTTATTCTACCCTCTGTGGATTTTTTGACTAACTAATATATTGTTTCTGCTAAAAATAAAAATTTTGTCTTAACTGATTAATTAAAGCATAATACAACCAAAGTCAAGTTTGTAATATCCAGGTTTCCAAGGGCATTACATCTCACTTTGCACCTAAGGCCCCATACCTTTATTGCTTTGTGTCTCAAGAGCAATCGCAATAGTTAAGAGGGTAGCTCTGGAATCACATTGCTGAGTTCAACTCTTAGCTCTGTCAACTACAAACTGTGTGATCTTGAATAAATCACTTAACATGCCTATGCCTCTGTTTTATCATCCCTAAATTGGAGATAATAATAACAGTACTGACTTCTTCATAGGATTGTTAGAAAGCTTGAATGAGATAATAGATGTATGCTGCTAAGAACAACAATGGCACACAGAAAGTATTTAATTAATGTTGGCTATGCTTGGTCGGTGGAGAAGGCAATGGCACCCCACTCCAGTATCCTTGCCTGGAAAATCCCATGGACAGAGGAGCCTGGTGGGCTACAGTCCACAGGGTCACAAGAGTCGGACACGACTTAGCAACTAAACCACCACCACCACCACCATGATCAATTTTATGCAATTATGTGGATCATGATGAAAGTGAAAGAGGAGAGTGAAAAAGTTGCCTTAAAACTCAACATTCAGTGCCATCACTTCATGGCAAATAGATGGGGAAACAATGGAAACAGTGAGAGACCTTATTTTGGAAGGCTCCAAAATCACTGCAGATGGTGACTGCAGCCATGAAATCAAAAGATGCTTTCTCCTTGGAAGAAAAGCCTTGACCAACCTAGACAGCATATTAAAAAGTAGACACATTACTTTGCTGACAAAGGTTCATCTAGTCAAGGCTATGGTTTTTCCAGTAGTCATGTATGAATGTGAGAGTTGGACTATAAAGAAAGCTGAGAGCTGAAGAATTGATATTTTTGAACTGTGGTGTTGGAGGAGACCCTTGAGAGTCCCTTGGACTGCAAGGAGAGCCAACCAGTCCATCGTAAAGGAGATCAGTCCTGAGTGTTCATTGGAAGGACTGATGTTAAAGCTGAAACTCCAATACTTTAGCCACCTGGTGCAAAGAACAGACTCCTTAGAAAAGACCCTGATACTGGGAAAGATTGAAGGCAGGAGGAGAAGGGGATGACAGAGGATGAGATGGTTGGATGGCATCACCAACTCGATGGATGTGAGTTTGAGCAAGCTCTGGGAGTTGGTGATGGACAGGGAAGCCTGGAGTGCTACAGACCATGGGGTCGCAAAGAGTCAGACGCGACTGAGTGACTGAACTGAACTGATGTGAATCATGGGAGTAAACACTTTTTCTGATTCAAATCTCAATATCCTCTAGTTGATAGTTTGTGTAATATCCACTGTCCCTCTTGAACATCCAGCACTGGGTCATGGCTTGTATCCCACAATTGCTGACACCTTTGTCCCCTTCCCTGACAGCTCAGTTGGTAAAGAATCCACCTCCAAAACCCAAGAGACCTCAGTTCAGTTCCTGGGTCAGGAAGACCCACTGGAGAAGGGATAGGCTACCCACCCCAGCATTCCTGGGTTTCCCTTGTGGCTCAGCTGGTAAAGAATCTGCCTGCAATAGGAGACCTGGGTTCAATCCCAGGGTTGGGAAGATGCCCTGAAGAAGGGAAAGGTTACCCACTCCAGTATTTTGGCCTGGAGAATTCCATGGACTCTATAGACCATTGGGGTCACAAAGAATCGGACATGACTGAGTGACTTTCACTTACTTTGTCCCCTTCTAATTCTGCATTTTCTCTCTCTCTCCTTCCATCACTCTCATTATCATTATCATCTTCATCTTCATCATCATCAGTATTGAGTACAGTGCTAAAGACCAAAGTCAGAAAATTCAGTTCACTGAAAATTCAGGAAGCTGAAACTTAAGAGGCAGTAGATGAGACATGGGATAAAGCAGAGTGAGACGCACATACTGCCTGGAGAGATCCATGGTCTCCAGTGCTGGAGACACAGTGGAGTCTCATTAACTCTGATGCAAGATTACTAAGGTCCACAGGGACCCACAATCATCAATTATTTTCCCTGTCATGCTGTCTGGAGTTCAGAAGTTCTGAGCCCAGGGGTGAGGATCAGAAGTCAGTGGCATAGAAGTAAGTCTAATTACAACTCTGACACTCATCCGACCCCAGTCACGAGCCCCAAGATGGGGACAGTTTCAACAGACACTCCATCAGGATCCCAGAAGAACAAGAAGCCTGAGATACTGTGATCCCAAGGACCAAGTGATTGGCCTTCAAATATCCAAAGAAAACAGACAGTGCAATAGGACCCTTTCTTTAGGGTTCTCATTGCCTCCTTCTAAGCAGAGGCTGTGCTAGAGGCTAGGGACAGAATGAAAGGATTGGATGTGATGCTGTGGGTCACAACCAAATTCCTAAAAAGTGAGCCAGAGCTTTGGCTGAGACCCAACCCCTGAGAGTGGAATTCAAAGACTAGTGATTAAGAAATACTTTCTTGGCCTATTCAAAAGGGTGGTTGAAGCATGGTGCCAAAGTACCACCATCAACATCTGCATCTTTTACTACAATTTATTATCCGCTCACTCAAGTTGGACCCTACAATCAAACATAATGCTTCATACATAGAAACTCATGATGTGGATATTATTTCCTCCATTTTACAGAAGAGGAGACTGAATCTCTGAGAATTTGGGTAAATCATCCAAGATCACACAGCTACTAAGTAGCATCCCAGTTTCTCTAAAGAATGAAGACAGTTAATTGAATATGTCGATATATACCCACAGCACCCACCAGCTGCCAAAATGTTACTAGTTGAGGCAAAGTTATTTAACTGCTATTCAAAAGCAGAGACATTACTTTGCCAACAAAGGTCTGTCTAGTCAAGGCTATGGTTTTTCCTGTGGTCATGTATGGATGTGAGAGTCGGACTGTGAAGAAGGCTGAGTGCCAAAGAATTGATGCTTTTGAACTGTGGTGTTGGAGAAGACTCTTGAGAGTCCCTTGGACTGCAAGGAGATCCAACCAGTCCATTC
>NW_011494755.1:5026683-5039168 GCF_000754665.1 Bison bison bison
TGGACGTGAGTCTGAGTGAACTCCAGGAGTTGGTGATGGACAGGGAGACCTGGCGTGCTGCGATTCATGGGGTTGCAGAGTCAGACGTGACTGAGCGACTGAACTGAACTGAACTGATTACAATTCTTTGTCTATATTATGCTGAGAACTATTCATCACCTTTGTTGTATAACTAGAAATGGTGTTGCATGATGAAGTATTAATAAGCTATTTATCATCCCTTTAATATCTTCTGTTTGATCTGGTAGGCATAATTGATTTTTTTTCACTTCTACCTATTAAAAAAAAAATTACTCAAAACTGGTTCCACTAGATAATTTTATGATCCCAACACTAGAGGTAAAGAGCTTCTCTATAATTTGCAAAATTCATCATGGTGGTTCACTACAGAAATCAGATGTCAGCATTGGGTCCAGTCTGGTCTCTATTCTTTTCTCTTTAGATAACTACACTTGTTGATTGGTCATAGTGAGATATGTCCTACATTCTGAATGAACTGTGCTGTGTTGCATTAATCATTACATAGCTACAGGGAATGAAAATAACCAATTTCCTTAATTAAAGGGTTCTGGTAAGACAAGAAATGCTCTATTCATCACTTTTCATTTGTCTTGGCTAATAGTAATAGCAAAAAATAATACCTTGAATTTAGACAGTTAGTTTCTTTCAAGAAGTTCAAAGCTCTAGTATGTCTAGTATATCATGAGAATAGACAGATGAGTACTAGTGAACTTGGCAAGGAGAAAGAGATGTTATTTATGCCAAATTAAAGCAGTAAAATGAGACCATAATTTATTTGATGAATGTATTATCTTTCTTAAGATGAATGCAGTGTGGTGTAAGAAAGAAAAAACAGAAATTAGATGCAGGCTATTGTGTGTAAATCTTGGCTCTGTTATTGAGTAACTGGGGACTCACACTTAAGCAAAATTTTAACCTTGCTAAACTCAAGGTTCTCACCTATAATAGAGAAATAGGGAATATTTATCTTGTATGATTACTGTGAAGATAAAATAAGAGTTAAGTATGGCCATATATATGAAAGTGAAAGTATTAGTTGCTCAGTCCTGTCCAATTCTTTGCGACCCCATGGACTATAGCCCACCAGGGTCCTCTGTCCATGGGGTTTTTCAGGCAAGAATACCGGAGTGGATTGCCATTCCCCGACCCAGCAATCAAACTTGGGTCTGTTTCTTTACTGTCTGAGCCACCAGGGAAGCTATCTATCTATCTATATATGTATTCTATATATAATATCTATATATGCATTATATATATATATTATAATACATATGTATTATACGATGTATTATATTACACATGTACTATAATACATATATATGTATTATATATAATACACATATATAATAATATATATAATACATATGATATGTTATATTATATATCATATGTATTATATATGTAATTATATGTATACATATGTATACATAATACACATATTATTATATGTACTATATGTATGTATATATTATATTATATATGTTTTATATAATATATACATACATATAATTACATATATAATACATATATATGTTATATATAATATATGTAATATATTTTATATATATGTAATATATATGTGTATATATAGATGTAATATATTATAATATATAATAATATATTATACATATATATGTTATATATAATATAATATATGTATTATATATGTAATTATATGTATTATATTATATAATATACATGCATATTATGTTATACATGATATAATATATATGTAATATATACATAATATATTAACATTATATATATATTAATGCTGCTGCTGCTAAGTCGCTTCAGTCGTGTCTGAGTCTGTGCAACCCTATAGACGGCAGCCCACCAGGCTCCCCTGTCCCTGGGATTCTCCAGGCAAGAACACCAGAGTGGGTTGCCATTTGCTTCTCCAATGCATGAAAGTGAAAAGTGAAAGTGAAGTCGCTCAGTCGTGTCCGACTCTTCGCGACCCCATGGACTGCAGCCTACCAGACTCCTCCATCCATGGGATTTTCCAGGCAAGAGTACTGGAGTGGGGTGCCATCGCCTTCTCTGATATATATTAATATATAATATAAAAAATATATATCATATGATTGCTATGAAAATACAATAAAAGTAAAGCATGGCACCTTATAAAACATGAAGTCTTACAGCACAAATATTAAATTACTGTTTTCTCATGACGTTAGTGGAAAAAAGTTTCAGCAAGCTCCCTTGCACACGCACACATCATCCTCTACAATCTATGTTTAACTTTTTACTCTCCAGTCCCTTTCCTGATACGTAGCATCCACTACAATGCTCATCAATGGTTTGCTGAATTGGGGTGGATTAAGTCAGATTTGGTTTATGTTCTTTAAAAATTCATATAAACAATAGATATGGTAATCTGATGCCCCATGTCTTAAAATTCTGGGATTTCAGATTTGTAACCTATAAGAACAGAGGAAGTAGTCCTAAACTGATTCAAGAATAAGAATTTGGGAGTTAAGAATTATTTAGGAAATCAACAGAAACCATGCTTTAATGCAGTAAAGTGAGAATTTTTTCAATGTTCCTCATATATAATTTATTATTCAAGAAAGGCTTAGGATATCTCTAAATAAATAGTAGCTGGTATTTATATTTCTAGTCCCAAATGAGTCCATGGACTGTTAAAAGTAACTATTGCATCTTTGGAAAAATAGTTTTGCAGTAGGATTTCAACAAGGGATAATAATCACCGCATGTTTACATCATTTTGCCTTTGAAAGGGCTCTCATCTCTTATCTAATTGATCCTCATAGTAGTACCCCATTTTACAGATAAGGAAACAGAGTCACAGACTATGTGACTAGATCCTAAGTGACAAGGTTAGGATTAAAAATCAGTTCTTAATTGTTTGAAAAATTCAATCACTCTAGGAATAAGACATACCATGAAAGGATACTCAACTCTAAGAATTAGAGGGGAATAAATGAATGAGGAACTGACTTAGCTGACTTTATCAACAAAAAACGAGTGGCTTTACCACCACTGCCAACAAAAACTGAACAGCACAGTCAGCTCTTTGAAGCTGATCTACTCGGTGCCTGAGAGAAAGTCCGTATGTACAGTTTGCTGGTTGTGGTTGGTGGTGAGGGCGGGTTGGGTCTTTTCTTTTGTTTGTTTTTTTTTTTTTTGTATTGTGGTTTTGAATTTTTCCTATAATTGAATAAACAATAATTTGACTAACTCACCAAATGAACTAGGTATTTTGCCTTCAAAAGACATAACCTAAAAATACAAAAGGAGAGAATAGAATAAGGAATAATGGAGTTAAGAAGAAAGTGCAATGAGAGAAACTGAAAAATGGACAGCTCAAAGGAAACAATACAGGAAAATGAGTATACATGCTAAACTGAATTGTGTGCTCCTAGAAAGCTGAAGAAAAGACAATTTCTAAAATATTTAATCCTTTTTACATTTTTTACTTAATTGTTTTTTTATCTTTTCCTGCGAAACAACACGATAAAATGGAAGATAAATTTTAAATAATTACCCAGGATCCTAATTTAAAATTTATGCTTTATTTTATATTTAAAGCCTTCCCAAACTACTTTTGGACACATTTCAAGTACTCTTTCCAAGTCCTTGAAGAAGGGAGTCACTGCGTTCTGATTTATCTTTCTGCAAGTGCAGGTTTCTGTGCAGTGGGCTTGTTTAGCATGAAATTTGGGGTGGCAAATCTCTTCTGGGCTTCCTACTGGCTTCATGTATATTCCTCTCTGTAAAGTCACAGAAAGAGCTGGACTGGGAGAAGTGACTCTCTCTTCCAAAGAAGTACTTATAAAAGTATGCATACGAGAGGGACTGTTATTCAAGACTTATCAACAACCTTCTTACAAAAGATGTAAACTTACCTAAAGCAAAAGCTCGTCGAGAGCTTCTGTTAGATAGAGTACCAAGTGCAGTATATAATTTTAATTTTCATCTAACCTTACAACAACCCTGTGAGTAGGTATTAGTATGCCTGTTTGACAGCGGAGGAAATTGAAACTGAAGGAAATTAAGTAACTAACCCATGATCAGAGAGCACACAAGTGTTGGAATTAGGATGTAAGCCTAAATCTGCCAAGCTCCAAAGCCTTTTTGGATGTGGTGACTGCTGTGGAAGCCATGAGCACAAAGTCATGTTGCTCTTATCTGAAGGCAGGCCATCAGAGCTCAAGTCCAACAGTTGCTGGATGCAGGTTTTCACTGGAATTGGACTTGATCCTAGGAGAGAGCTTAGTAAATCCTGAAGAATGGCAGATTGGCACATACTTCAGACTAGTCATCTACTTTGCTAATCACTTTTCCAGCATCACTTCAAGCCACTGGGTTCTCTAGTCTATTTATACCCTCAGTTTTTATGTTGAGAAGCTAACCCTAAATATGCTGCATCATCTTGCAGCGAGAAGAACATGATCCTGGGAGTAGCTCAGATACCCCTGCACCCCAGTTCCCCAGCTCTGCCATGCACTACCTCTGTAGATGGCAATAAAAATAACAACTAGGTGAAAGGCACTGCGCCAGGGTTTTACTTACACTATTTCATTTAATCTTCAGCTATTCTATGATGTATTTATAGTCTCCTCAGATAACAGACTAGGAAAGTGAGATCCAGGAGCTTCCAGAGTTTGAATTCAGGCTCTACCACTCACTATCTACATGATCCTGTGCAAGCTACTTAACCTTTTAAAGCCTCAGTTTATCATCTATACAAAACTCATAGAATGACTGTAAAAATACAGTATAAACTTGGCATACAAGGCTACTTGTCTTACTCAGTTTGATATCTCTTCCCAACATCTAACAGAGCACTTTGAAACAGCAGAAATTCAGTTATGGTTTAATCTAGTATTGATACATAGACTGGCTGACACACAGGTGAAATTTTGCTGAAAGAGTGATATGAAAAAAACATTTGTGGATTAAATCCTTAGGAAGCAGGAGAGCTGGTCGGGCCTTTTGAAGGAGGACCCATGGGGACCATGGATCTCATCTTCTCTGTGTTCAGCCTTCTTATCTTGGACATGAATTTTAACTTAGGATGTTGGAGATAGGAGAAAGAAGTAGAAGATCCCTTCCCCTAGGACCACATCTCCACCATTAGCTAAAGTGTAAATTTCCTCCTTGGTTTGGCTCCAGAATGTTTTCTCCACTTCCTTTAATACCTAATAAATCATCCTCTCCAGACCAATGACTTCCTATGCCTCAAAATACCTTCTGCCTTTCAGACCTCTGTTATTCTATCCTACTTAACTGAAACACACTTTCTACCATCTCTTCTGATCAACCGTTTAGATTCTCTTAGAGCCCAAATGGCATTTCTTTTAAGGATCTTCCTGCATTTTAACGGAGTTAACTGGACTAACCAGGCTCACTCAGCCTGGCATTACAGTGACTACCCAACCCACAATGCCCCCACCCAGTCATACAGATGCATGCTCCCACAG
This sequence comes from Bison bison bison, assembly GCF_000754665.1. Classification (NCBI taxonomy): domain Eukaryota; kingdom Metazoa; phylum Chordata; class Mammalia; order Artiodactyla; family Bovidae; genus Bison; species Bison bison. The sequence continues at coordinate 5,032,158 of NW_011494755.1, forward strand.
ACACATACCCAGGGAAGTAACTTTGTCTTACTCCTCTCTGTACCCACAACAACTACTACTGAGTTTGGCCCAGGATAATTTTTATATACGTGGATGAAATAACATGAGATGCAATCAGAACCCCTTGTCCGTAACCTCTGCAGTGGATCATAAATCAGGATGTGTGTTCCCTGAAAGACTGCCTTTATGTTCTCCATCCCCTTCAACCTCTGCCTTAAATATTAACACATTCAACATGGCTGAGAATTCCTCTCCATTATAATGGAAACTGGCTTGGGTTAGAATTGTTTCAATAGTGAAAATAGGAAGATTATTGATGAATCATCCCCCTTAGACACAATATGATCAAGCTTAGGACACACCCAGGGACAGAGGAGCCTGGTGGGCTGCCGTCTATGGGGTCGCACAGAGTCGGACATGACTGAAGCGACTTAGCAGCAGCAGGACACACTGAAAGGGAACTCTATACTTATCCACACCTAAGAGAGAGAATGTCCACTGGGTCTCCATCCATTATCTCTTTCTATGATTCTTGGGTCTGGTTTCATGAGAAGTGTTGCAGGGATGTTTTATACTGACATTAAGGTAGAATATGGTCAGAACATGCCATAGTAACTAAAAGGCAAGCAGTGAGGTGGCAGCATCAGGTCCTGAAACCATAGCTGGAAACATAAACTGGTCTAATAGGCAAAGAAGGCTTCACTGGGGGAACATGGTGGGGGGAAAAGTGAGATGGGAGTTGTCCACGCCTCTATGGAGAAGCCCCTCCCTAAACCCCTATATTCTTCTTCCCTCTGACCTTAGCCTCAGCTTGTCACTCAAGCAGCAAAGAAGGCTGGTTAGAGAGAAGCTTGCACTCAAGGCAGATGCTGCAAGTCATGAGTATTTACATGACACCAGAGGGGATTGTGGCCTTCACATGTATAAGGGAAAAGGAACTATGGGAAAAGAAAGACATGGAGGGGATACTGACATTTGGAAAAGGAGATGTTGAAAGTCAGAGGGATTACAGGAAGGAGGAAGACTGAACAGCGTCAGGAAGGACAAAGTACCTCTAAGGCATGCAAAGGGCAAGCCAATCCTGGGACTCTCCAGAGGAAGCATGGTTGGCCTGGGCAGGCAGCTCCATACTTCTCTACAGCACTGGGACTGATTTTCTACCTAGGGCTTGGAGTGGTTTGGATTTATCACTGGAACTTTGCACAAAGCTGCATAAATCTATCTGGAGTATATGTGTATGCTTCAGAGAGTAGAAGCAGCAAAGGCAGGCACTGGAATAAGAAGGAAACAGTCTTATCTCCCTCGCCCTGATCCTTCATTGGCTATATCCTTGCCTACAGTGGCCATGATGGCTACATTAGCTACCTTCCTGGTGGGCTCCTCTGGGGAGTAGAGTCATCCTCACCACTCCAGTGGATTATGGGACTTGAGGAGACAATTTTCTTTTTTAAGAATTGAGTTTCCTCCAATATAAAATGATAAACCTGGACCAACTAAGTTCAAAAGACCTATATGAAGCTTCAGTTCTACCTGTAATTCTTTTTTTTTAAGTTAATTAATTTATTTTCATTGGAGGATAATTACTTTACAATACGGTGATGGTTTTTGCCATACATCAATATGAACTGGCCATAGGTATACATGTGTCCCCTCCATCCTGAATCCCCCCAACTACCTCCCTTCCCCTCTCTATCCCTTTGGGTTTTCACAGAGCACTGACTTTGGGTGCCCTGCTTCATGCCTTGAACTCACATTGGTCATCTATTTTACATATGGTAATGTAATGTTTCAATGCTATCCTCTCAAAACATCCCGCCCTCTTCTTCTCCCACTGAGTCCAAAAGTGTGTTCTTTACATCCAAGTCTCCTTTGCTGCCCTGTATGTATGATCGTCTGTACCATCTTTCTAGATTCCATATATATGAGTTTTCCTGACAGAGTCCACCACTCCCTTTTTCTGTCTTTTCTGCTTTAGATTCATAGATTGCCAAAGATAGAAACTATTCTTTTCCTTACAGCAGATATAAGGTGAAACAATATGCCAAGACTGGAGATGAGGAGGGAGAGAGAGAGAGAAACACTCCTAATCAAGATGCTGCTACTGCTGAGTCACTTCAGTCATGTCCAACTCTGTGTGACCTCATAGACGGCAGCCCACCAGGCTCCGCCATCCCTGGGATTCTCCAGGCAGGAACACTGGAGTGGGTTGCCATTTCCTTCTCCAATGCATGAAAGTGAAAAGTGAAAGTGAAGTCGCTCAGTCGTGTCCGACACCCTGCGACCCCATGGAGTGGGTTGCCATTGCCTTCTCCATAATCAAGATGAATCAGCTGCAAAATTTATTGGGCCCCGTGCAAAATAAAAATGTAGGATCCGTTGTTCAATAATTAAGAATTTCAAGATGGCAATGACAGAGCACTAAGCCAAACCCAGGGCTCTTCTGAGTATAGGGCCCCACGAAACTACACAGGTCAGTGCCCAGGAAGCAGCCTAGATCCTAATGTCATGATCTCTCCTCTATGGTACGCTGACTGCTTTCTGCCTTCCCCATCCCCAGTCTCTATGAGATTATAAGTAATAGAGAAAAAATGTCATTTCAAGTTTGAAAGACTATGACTGCATTCTTGAGGGGATGCTATTCAATCCCTGAAAAGAAAGCAAAGGAAGAAAAAGAGTTGAAGAATATCTCCTCTATTTTTCACCCTCTCCAAAGCTCTCTTCACTTCTAAGACACTGCCCTGTGAGCAGAAAACAAGGTTAGAATCTGGAATTCAATGGGAGTGAGAAAAATCATAAATTGGGCTTTCTGAGTAAAAGCCAGTATGTTACAAGAGGTGAATGGCAGGGACTACACCTCACCTTAAGGAACAGCTTTGGACAGTCTTTATTTCTCAGTGCTGACAGGGTTACTAAGACCAACCATCCACATACAACAAGACAAAGTTAAGTGAGGTTGACACATAGTCCTGCTCTTAGGGTCACCACAGCACTGATAGACACAAATGAGCTGCTGCATTGAAAAGGCCAGGGTATGAGAGGTTGGTTGATATGATGCTTTATTGCTGTTGTTCAGTCAGTAAGGTGTGTCTGACTCTTTGCAACCCCATGGACTGCAGGATGCCAGGCTTCCCTGTCCTTCACTATCTCCAAGAGGCTGCTCAAACTCATGTCCATTGAGTCAGTGATGCCATCCAACCATCTCATCCTCTGTCACTTCCTTCTCCTCCTGCCTTCAGTCTTTCTCATAATCAGGGTTTTTTCCAATGAGTCAGCTCTTTGCCTCAGGTAGCCAAAGTACTGGAGCTTCAGCTTCAGCATCAATGAATATTCAGGGTTGAACAATGAATATTGTTAAATGAATATTAAACATTTCACTTGGGTTAAACAATGAATATTTGATATCCTTGCTGTCCAAAATCTTTACAGAAAGACTTATCTCCAGAATCTTCTCTAGCACCACAGTTCAAAAGCATCGATTCTTTGGCACTCAGCCTTCTTTATGATCCAACTCTCACACCCAAACATGACCACTGGAAAAACTATAGTTTTGACCATATGGACATTTGTAGGCTATGATGCTTGGTATGCACCAAAGGTCTGACAAAGGTAAAGCTAAAGGCACCACATGCTGACTATCTATCAACAGAAGTATAAAGGGCAGGGTAAGAAAGGTAAAAATATATGCTATGCTGTGCTGGGGGTGGAGTGCAGGAAAAAGGGTGTTTTCTGTTTTAAGCCTTTCACTGTAACTAGAAAAGAGTAACAAAGAGGAGGAGAGTTGTAAGTCAGGATGGTGAAGGATCTCAGAACAGCACCACTGAAGGACTGGTTGAAGAAGAAAGGAGCTCTTCACCTGAAGAAGAGAGTCAAGGAAGTCTTTGTGTGGGAGCTTCACTCAGCATAGTCAGCGCGGCTTCAGAAATCAAAAGACGGTGTGGATGGAAGACAGGAAGACGGGAGGAGCCCTTGTTACTGGAAATGAAGGCAATGAGCACCTGAGAATGAATGCTCTGCAAATAGAAGTTCCACTGGGTGGGACCTCGGGTTCTCGTCCAAGTCTATGAACTCCTGGGAATCAAACACATAAAAAGATAGTAGGTGTCCTGAGTCTTGAGGTGATGTATTTCACAACCAAAATCAACACATTTAAAATATTTCATAACTTCCAGGATGGTAAGGGAACGGGGAACACCGGCATCTACAAAGAGTTAAGCGGAACATGGGTTGGGTTGGACACTTTACAAATACCTTCCGGAGTGAAGAGATGCCTCAGACACTGCTGCAGGCACTTAATAGGTACTGGCTAGGACTAGGGCCAGGACAGAGCTCGGGCGTAATACCGAGTAAGTCATCCTAAGGTTACCTAAAGCTGGCCTGGAATGAGAGAGCAGTGGCGGTTCTCCAAAGATATTTTCTTTGACCAGTCTTGAGCACAGATTAACATCAGTAGCATCTTTTGACTATGATAAGATAGAAAGAAAAAGAAATCTTTTTTTTTTTTTAAACGCAAAGCTTGGGTCTTATTGCCTTTTATAATCATAATGTTTTTGTCAAGCCAGTCTGATGCCCTGTTTGTTTTCCTTGGATTACTCCACCCTGCCATGGGAAAATTAACTCTTTGGCACATCCACAGGTACACAATCCTATAGACATCCGCCCCCGACCACATCCTCAGGAGCCCCACTGAGGCTACCAGGTTACAGGAAGGGCTTAAAGTCCAATTAGAGTCTAATGAGCTGTGCTAATTGAGATTATTCTTGCAAACTGGCTAAAATTCTAATGAGTTGGCCTTAAATGGAACCTTCAGTCAATGTTTACTCTGGCTCTGCCCCAGCAAATTTGTAAGACAAATGCAATATCTCTGTCCTTGCCAGCCTCAGTGAAAGTGAGGGATAACATTACTGGACGCCAGAAAGTCATAAGCATTAATCATCATTTTAGGCTGCTGAAAATGCTGTCAGCTACTGATATAAAAACTGATATCAAACACAATGGATGTTTTCTAGGAAAGAAGCACCCAGCATGTGCTAGATACTGAGTTAGGGGTATCCAGAAGTCAGGGCAAATACAAATGGATACTTATACTTGCCTGATATGATCAAATTTCCAAATATGACAGCTGTGTTTTGGGGAGGTGGGGGAGATAACAGGGGAGAAGGTGGTAGAGCTGTTTAACTTTTCCTCCTATCAGGCACCAAAATCTTTACAGCAAGAACTGGGATCCATTCACTCCAGATCATTAGCTACAGTAACACCTACAGGGAATTTTTTTTAATGGAGGGCTTCAAAAAGACAATGAAAAGATTATACAAAGCTGATGGGAGTGAGCAGTGTATACAGATTACAAATTAGATGACTTGGTTATGAATATATGCATATACATTTTTATCTGGTAGTAGCCCCCAATGAGGCAGTGGAGAAAATACGAGCATCACTGAATCATGGCCTTTGGAGTCACAGACAAGGAATGAGTTAAGTATCCGCTTCCTTACCCCTCAACCTAGAGGAGATACACAATATCAAACTTCCTAAGAGGATTCCTTCAAAGGCTCTCTCATTTGGATTGAAATCCTTGGGATAAAGACAACTCTCTCCAATGAAATCCATCACTCTCCTGGACATTCAGCTTCCACAATTTATATAGCTTAGAAAGGGACTTGGCTAACATCAACAGAACCAGATCTATAGTTGCTCAGATGGTACGGCAGAGATACCTGGTACCTTGCTTTAGAAAAGGTACCTATTATGTTTTTCTTCTCCTTTGGGATTTTTGCTAAAATTACAAGGGAACTGGAAGAATTACATTTAACATCCTGTTGTAATAATTAAGTCCCCCTTATTAGTCAGAGTTCTTGGTTGCAACTATAAGAACCTCCATCGAATTTAAGCAGAAAAGATATTTACTGAAATAGTACACAGAACCTCTGAAGAAAGCCTGGGATCCAGTTTGGAGTCTACCTGCCAGGAGCAACATATTCGTACTCCAGTAAAGGTATCTTAGCTGTGAATAGACACCATGGCTTGCACCACCACCCATAGGACCCAGACACAAATAATCAGCAACTGCTGATCCCCAAAACAGATGCCACATCATCACTTGCACTAAAAAAGAAAAAAGATGGAGTTCTTACAGCAGCTGATTCTCAGATTGCTCCAAATAAAATGAAATCTCACATGATTAGCTCTGGCTAACAGAGTTTGTAGTCATATGCGTATGTCCTGAAAATGCTGGCTTCTTCCTTGAGGAAGCAAAATTTATAAAGATATTCCCCTAGTATGAGAATGGTATTCAAAGTTGCTGAGCACTATAAACAGGGCAAACACCCTTTCATACATCTTAACAAATGAGACACTTAGGGCCAGAAATTTTAGAAGTGGGGTCAGATTTCACCTCAAACATTTTTCTTGACGCAGACTTTCTAGGATGGATCCTCCTTTATCATGGCTAAGATAGTTTTAACATCCCAGTCTGTCCTTGAAATGGACTTTATTTTCAGTTACTTATTTTCTTACAGACTGGTACCAAATAGGAAAAGGAGTATGTTAAGGCTGTATATTGTCACCCTGCTTATTTAACTTATATGCAGAGTACATCATGAGAAACACTGGACTGGAAGAAACACAAGCTGGAATCAAGATTGCCAGGAGAAATATCAATAACCTCAGATATGCAGATGACACCACCCTTATAGCAGAAAGTGAAGAGGAACTAAAAAGCCTCTTGATGAAAGTGAAAGAGGAGAGTGAAAAGTTGGCTTAAAGCTCAACATTCAGAAAACTAAGATCATGGCATCTGGTCCCATCACTTCATGGCAAATAGATGGGGAAACAGTGGAAACAGTGTCAGACTTTACTTTTGGGGGGATCCAAAATCACTGCAGATGGTGACTACAGCCATGAAATTAAAAGACGCTTACTCCTTGGAAGGAAACTTATGACCAACCTAGACAGCATATTCAAAAGCAGAGACATCACTTTGCCAACAAAGGTCCATCTAGTCAAGGCTATGGT
>NW_011494755.1:5039268-5049198 GCF_000754665.1 Bison bison bison
GAGATCAGCCCTGGGATTTCTTTGGAAGGAATGATGCTAAAGCTGAAACTCCAGTACTTTGGCCACCTCATGCGAAGAGTTGACTCATTGGAAAAGACTCATGCTGGGAGGTATTGGGGGCAGGAGGAGAAGGGGACGACAGAGGATGAGATGGCTGGATGGCATCACTGACTCGATGGACGTGAGTCTGAGTGAACTCTGGGAGTTGGTGATGGACAGGGAGGCCTGGTGTGCTGCGATTCATGGGGTCGCAAAGAGTAGGACACGACTGAGCGACTGAACCGAACTGAACTGATTTTCTTACAGTTATCGCATTAAGAACTAACCTAGTATTCAGAAATGATATCTGAACTTTTATTTAGCTTTGTATTCATCAAAAACAAAGATCATTTTGTCTATATACCAATAATTATAATAATTATTAAATTGGAGTAAATGCAGTGAGAGATAACACAGTTTAAAAGCTATAGGAGTTTAGAGATGGGAAATTATCTAACTGAAGAAAGAACAGAAGGCTTCAAATAGAAGTATTATCTGTGCTGACTATGAAAGACAAGTAGAATTTCAACAGGAGAAAAAGGTTAAGGGCATTCCAAGTAGAGGGAAAAGTGTGAACCAAAGAAGCAGCAGCTGATGGTGGGTAAAGATGCCCAATGGAAGGAAAGACTGCAAATATAAATCAAGGACCTTGAATAGCATGCTAGTAAGTTCAGCCCCCATTCATTAAACACCAGGAAGTCCTGACTGAACTACCATGTTCGGTCAGCAGACTAAACTATCAGATCTGGACTTCAAAAAGACAAATCAGCATGTTAAGTGCCCTGTGGGCAAAATAAGAATAGAGAGGACTATAGATTAGATCTGCAATAAATCTCACCAGTTTCACCAGGACCAATTTTCTTTAAAAAAAAAACAAAAAACAATTTATCTGTGCCAGGTCCTAGCTGTGGCACACAGGATCTTCAGTCTTTGTTGTGGCATATGAAATCTTTAGTTATAGCATGTGAACTCTTAGTTATGGCATGTAGGATCTATTTGCCTGACCAGGGATCAAACCCAGGGCTCCTGCATTGGGAGTCTTAGCCACTGGACTACCAGAGAAACCCTCCAATTTTCTACAAAATACTCTCTTCATATAGAAACAATATCCAAAATCAGAATAGAACTTTTTTTTTTTAGATAAGAAAACTGCTTTCAGCTAACTTTGGAAAGTCTAAATCATTTAGATATATTTTGATGCAGGAACTCGGCCAGACATTTTAAGTTGCCATCACTGTAAATTCCTGGGACATGAAATTATCAAATATTACTGCTATAAAGATGTTTTAGAAACTACCTTGTCCAATGAACGGTGGGAAAAACAAGATCCGGAAAGAAGCCACTTGGGCTTGTGCCATAGAATAAGACATAGTGCATCAATAACAGGACCGATGAGTGAATGAAGAATGAATTCTCCCGTTCTCATCATTCCAAAGATGGGGACAAATGTTCTTTTTCATACAGGGCCAGACAATACAGTGTAGCCCAGTGTCAAATTCCAGATTCTCCACTTACTCCCCAGGTAAGCACAATGCCATTTATGCCTCTATTTTCTTTTCCCTAAAAGGAGCAGGGGAGATAATAAGAATTCCTTCTTCACAGGGTTCTTGTGAGTACTGAACTAGCTAATTTACATAAAGTTCTTATAACAGTGTGTCTAATACAGAGTAAGTCCTCCATAAATGTTAGCCATATTAATATTTAGTGTAGACCCATCACTACAATTCAGGTGATGGATCTTAAGACGTATGTTGATGAACTGCCATATATCTGGAGAAGCTAGGCCCAGACATTGAAGAATCTATAAAACATCTCAGGCAAAGAAGAGTAGAGGGAATTGAGGTATGGAAAGAGAAATATGGAGGAGGGAACCTGACACCTGTCTTCAAAAGCTGAACTTGTATCATAGCAGAAGAGGGCACAGATTTTTTTTTCCCTATTGTCACTTGAGGAGGAAGAATTAAGAACAATGGAAAAGAGTGAAGCAAATTTCTATTTATAGAAATAATTTCAGGAGGAAAGCCCTTCCAAAGTAGGAATAGTTACTTTAACCAATAGGAGGTCTTCTATCAATACACATGGCCAAGGCCTGAAAGCCTGGCAGAATGGCATCCAAATATCAAATGGTCTGGTTTGGGATGCCAGTCTGCCCTACACTATGTCTTGGTCTCAGAAATAAGTTTAAAACGTTGAGTGTTACCATTTTATGGAACAAACAAAATAGGAAGATAATTAAGTAATAGAACTGTAAATAGTTTACAAAGTAATTTCATTTTCAGTGTTGCATTGAAACCACATCCTGCAGCGAGTGTTAAGTCTTTTTCCCATTTTGTTAGAGGAATATGTGACCTGGAGAGGTGAAGTGATATACCAGAAGTCACACAGTGAGTGTCTTCTAACTACAGTTGCAGAGGTCCTTCTCTTGCTGCACTATGCATGGCCTTGCACAGGCCAGACAATGGAATCAGGTAATATGGCCGTAAGCTCACAAAAAAATTACCCATAAGAATTCTAGGGTCTTCTAGGTTGGAAGGCTTCTGCAGCACTATGGAATTTTGGCAGAAAAACAATCACCTTTATAAAACTGTATCTTAAAAAATGTAGAGGCTTCCCTGGGGGTCCAGTAGACAAGAATCTACCTGCCAATGCAAGAGACATGAGCTTGATTCCTGATTAGGGAAGATCCCACATGACACGGAGCAACTAAGCCTGTGTACCCCAACTATTGAGCCTGTGTTCTAGAGCCTGGCAGCCGTAACTATTGAGCCCACGTACTGAAGCCCACATGACCTAGATCCTGTACTCTGCAATGAAAGAAGCCACCACAATGAGAAGCCCACACACTGCAACTGGAGAGTAACCCCATTCACCACAACTAGAGAAAAAAGCCTGTGCAGCAACAGAGACCCAGCACAACCAAAAACAAATAAAACAGGATAAAACAAAAACGGAAATCTACTTTGTATGCAAAGCAATCATTCAGAACAAAACCTACTGATGGAATTCTTAACTTAAATATTCAATTATGAAGTTTAAAGCAAGCTAGGGCATTGCTGACTGTCTTTTCAGTAACAGATTAATTTCTATATATTACATAACAAACTAAATTGGCTCTCCACTTCCCAGGACATAAAAAATTTCAGTTTGCTTGGATTTCAAATATCACTCACACAAAGAAATTCCGCTGACAGCTCATGAATAAAGAAATAGCATTACCAAGTTCTTTCAGCTTATAGTATACTTTTCCATCAATCATAGCATTTAAATTTACAACAATACTGTGCAGTACATATTATTATCATGCATAACATGTATTCTTAACTTCATGGCCAAAGACCCAAAAAGTTGCCTTGTGCAAGGTCACCCAGATAAAGAGGCCAAAATCATGGCACTAAGCCCTGCTGACTCCAAGTTTAATGTTTCTCTCACCACAGCAGAGCTATGGCGACAGCGATATGAGCTATCCTGACCAACCTCGTTAGATACCTGAAACTACTCAACCCCCAGCGGAAGTCGGGTCAGGGTCCCAGGTCTCTCTCCGTCCTTTGGCCTGGTTCCTGTAGCATTCACCTCACTGGGTTCTGCTGCCCTACCCAGGGGAACAAGATTGGTTTTCTTGTCCAATATTGGTTTTCTCAACATTAGATGGAATGGCAGGGTACTGCAAAAAAAAAAAAAAAAATGAACTGCCATATGCAAAGAGAAATACAATTCATAGTATTGAGGAAATGAGGTTGAGAGGATGCCTGACAAGGCCCAAAGGGGACTCTTATCTTGGGCAATTCCCAGGGTCCACAGTCTGGCCACTCCCCTCCTGGGTTCATAAATTCCTCCTGTCAAAGCCATGAACATGACTGGACCCAGAACACTGACTCATTCTAACAATGCTCACAGAGACATTCATCAAATTTGCTGCCAAATCTGCTAATTCGCAATGAGGAAACTCACCATCAAGTGGATGGATGCTCATGTCAGCCTGACCAGCCGTGGACAGGCTACATGGAGAGCCAAGAGACCAGCAGGCTCTTCAGTGGGCCTAACCCTGATAAGAGTCAGAGAAGTAACCTGATCTAAATGCAAATGCTTATTGTTATCAGCAGGATAATATTATGATGCTTCCAATTCACCACTGGGCAGACTTATCATGGAGAAAGAGAAACTGAGGCCTGCTGAGATGGGCACCAGCCATCTCTGTGATCTTTCAGACACGTTCATCCTTTATCAATTATTTTTCAACAAATACATCCTGGATTGCATTTCTGAATGTCAACTCTGATTGTAGCCAGCATTAACTCTGGCCTGTGAGTCATTTGGATTCTTTAAAGAGATTTCACGTAATTCAATGCTAATACTTTTCGATGTTGATTTCTGAGCCTAATTCTCAGAGGGCAAGCTGAGTCCCTTCTTTCCAAGTTTGTGGTGAGAGCACACCCATCACTGTCACGCCATGTCGGGGCACTCTGACTCATCCATTCTGCTTCTGCAAATATAAACCTCTGAATTGTCCACTTTAAAAAGAAGAATTTTATGCTATGTGAAATATATCTCAATAAAGCTCTTTAAAAATAGAAAAAATATTTTAAAATTCTTATTAAAAAAATCAATACAATTACCATAAAGGAAAACTAGAAACCACATATACACATAAAACATACATTTTTTTAAAATCTCCTCTAATCTCACTGATCTAGACATAACCACTCTTGACATTTTGGTGAACATTCTGCCAATTCTCTGTATGCATACATGTTAATAAAACAACATTTTGAAAGTTATTTTTTACTCAATATATTAACAGCATCTTTACTTGTTCGCAAATACAATTCTACAACATCATTTAAATGACTGCCTGGTATTTCATCCTATGAGATCAAGGCTGGATATTTAGGCTATTTTCAAATTCTTGCTTTTACAATCAGTACTATAATGAAAATCTTTATTTTTATAAAAAAATTGAATTAAAAAAATATTTTAAAGACATTTTGCTTTAGGGTAATTTCAGGTTTACAAAAAAGTCACAAATGCAGTACATAGAGTTTCCGTACATCCACACCCAGTTTTTCCTAACGTTGACATATTACCATGTTATATTTATTACAACTAAGAAACAAACTTTGACATATTATTATTAACTAAACTCCATACTTTATTCAGATTTTATTAGTTATTGTACCAATGTCCTTTTTCTGTTCCAGGATCCAATTCAACATACCTCAATGCATTTAGTATAGCTGAACTTTCATGTACATATTTATTGCTGGAAGTAGAATAAACTTCTAGAAGTGCTGGGTTCTAGGGCACACACATTTTTTTATGTGTGTCACTGAACTGCCTACCAGAAGTGTTGTACCAATACACATTCCCTAAGCAACATGTTTGGAGAAGGCAATGGCACCCCACTCCAGTACTCTTGCCTGGAAAATCCCATGGATGGAGGAGCCTGGTAGGCTGCAGTCCATGGGGTCGCTAAGAGTCGGACATGATTGAGCGACTTCCCTTTCACTTTTCACTTGCATGCATTAGGGAAGGAAATGGAAACCCACTCCAGTGTTCTTGCCTGGAGAATCCCAGGGACGGGGGAGCCTGGTGGGCTGTTGTCTATGGTATCGCACAGAGTCGGACACGACTGAAGTGACTTAGCAGCAGCAGCAACGTGTTAAAGTGCCCATATATATGGTGATAGCAGCTTTGAACATCATTATGATGATGTTACATCAAAGTATAATAAAAACAACCCAATTAGAGTCAAGGGCCCCAGCTCTGTTGATTTGAATCTGTCCAGAAAAGTCTGAGCATACATGCAAATTGGTGAGTTGCATGTCCTCCAAGGAATCCTTTAAATCTTACTTAATATCTATTTAAGGTTTGAGTAGATATCAAGAAGTGGTGAGCCTGGCAAGTGCTCCAAGGAGTTCTTAATGTTGCCAAGAAAGCAACTGTCTTCAGTACATCTCCATAGACACTTAGCTGGGAGAATGTACCATATCAGCTTTCAAACATACTTTTAAATTTTTTCTTTATTGAATTATAGTTGACTTACAATATTGTGCCAATCTCTGCTATAGAGCAATGTGACTCAGTTAAACACATATCATATATACATTCCTTCTTCATATTCTTTTCCATTATGACTTATCACAGGATATTGAATATAGCTCTCTGTGCTATACATTAAGACCTTGCTGTTTATCCATTCTAAATGTAACAGTTTGCATCTACCAACACCAGACTCCTAGTCCATCCCTTTTCCTTCCTGCCTCCCCCTTGACAACCCAAAGTCTGTGCTCTACATCTCTGAGTCTGTCAAACATACTTATAAACCAAAACCCTCATTCAAAAACACACCTTGCATTTCCTGAAAAAGTATTTACCTTACTATGAGCAATGCCTGCTGAAACTACTCCATTATATTTCAATGAATAAACTTGCAGGCACCAAACTTGGTTGTTTAGTGTGATAGTAAATAGCTGCATGTGGCTACTGAGAACTTGAAGTATATCCAGTCTGAATTGGAGGGTGCCAGTGTAAAATAAACACCAGGTTTTGAAAAATAAGTACAAAAGGTTAATGTACAATATTTCATTAATAATTTTATCAGTTCAGTTTAGTTGCTCAGTCGTGTCTGACTCTTAGATACACCATGGACTGCAGGCTTCCCTGTCCATCACCAACTCCTGGAGCTTACTCAAACTCATGTCCATTGAGTCAGTGATGCCATCCAACCATCTCATCCTCTGTCGTCCCCTTCTCCTCCTGCCTTAAATCTTTCCCAGCATCAGGGTCTTTTCCAATGGGTCAGTTCTTTTCATCAGGTGGCCAAAGTACTGGAGTTTCAGCTTTAGCATCAGTCATTCCAATGGAATATTCAGGACTGATTTCCTTTATGATGGACTGGTTGGATCCCCTTGCAGTCCAAGGGACTCTAAAGAGTCTTCTCCAACACCACAGTTCAAAAGCATCAATTCTTCTGCACTCAGCTTTCTTTATAGTCCAACTCTCACATCCGTACATGACTACTAGGGAAAGCATAGCTTTGACTAGACTGACCTTTGTTGGCAAAGTAATGTCTCTGCTTTTTAATATGCTCTCTAGGTTGGTCATAGCCTTTCTTCCAAGGAGCAAGCGTCTTTTAATTTCATGGCTGCAATCACCATCTCCAGTGATTTGAGAGCCCAAAAAAATAAAGTCTGTCACTGTTTCCACTGTTGCCCCGTCTATTTGCCATGAAGTGATGGGACCAGATGCCATGATCTTAGTTTTCTGAATGTTGAGTTTTTACTTATTCACTCTCCTCTTTCACTTTCATCAAGAGGCTCTTTAGTTCTTCTTTGCTTTCTGTCATAATGGTGGTGTCATCTGCATATCTGAGGTTATTGATATTTCTCCTGGCAATCTTGATTATAGCTTGTGCTTCATCCAGCCTGGCATTTTGCATGATGTAGTCTGCGTATAAGTTAAATAATCAGAGTGACAATATGCAGCCTTGATGTACTCCTTTCCCGATTTGGAACCAGTCTGTTGTTCTAAGTCTGGTTCTAACTGTTGCTTCCTGACCTGCATACAGATTTCTCAGGAGGCAAGTTAGGTGGTCTGGTATTCCCATCTCTTGAAGAATTTTCCATAGTTTGTTATGATCCACACAGTTAAAGGCTTTGGCATAGTCAATAGAGCAGAAATAGATGTTTTTCTGGAACTCTCTTGCTTTCTCGATGATCCGATGGATGTTGGCAATTTGATCTCTCGTTCCTCTGCCTTTTCTAAAACCAGCTTGAACATTCAGAAGTTCACAGTTCACGTACTGTTGAAGCCTGGCTTAGAGAATTTTGAGCATTACTTTGCTAGCATATGAGATGAGTGCAATTGTGTGGTAGTTTGACCATTCTTTGGCATTGCCTTTCTTTGGGATTAGAATGAAAACTGACCTTTTCCAGTCCTGTGGCCACTGCTGAGTTTTCCAAATTTGCTGGCATAATGAGTGCAGCATTTTCACAGCATCATTTTTTAGGATTTGAAACAGTTCAACTGGAATTCCATCACCTCCACCAGCTTTGTTCAAAGTGATGTTTCTTAAGACCCACTTGACTTCACATTCCAGGATGTCTGGCTCTAGGTGAGTGATCACACCATTGTGGTTATCTGGGTCATGAAGATCTTTTTTGTACAGTTCTTCTGTGTATTCTTGCCACCTCTTCTTAATATCTTATGCTTCTGTTAGATCCATACCATTTCTGTCCTTTACTGTGCTCATCTTTGCATGAAATGTTCCCTTGGTATCTCTAATTTTCTTAAAGAGATCTCTAGTCTTTCCCATTCTATTGTTTTCCTCTATTTCTTTGCATTGATCACTGAGGAAGCCTTTATTTCTTATTTTTTCTCATTTCTTATTTTATATTAAAGTTCACTTCAGTTCAGTATTATATGTCAAAATAATATTGTAATATAACAGATTAAATTATTAAAATTAAACTGCTTTCTTCATGTGGTTAGAAGAAATTTTTTTAAATTATTAGACGACTCATACTTCTATTGGGCAACCGTACAGTAAACTAATTTTATGACCTGCTAATGAATTGCAGGGCTTCCCAGGTGGCTCAGTGGTAAAGAATCCACCTGCCAATGCAGGATACACAGGTTCAGTTCCTGGCTCAGGAAAATCCCCCGGAGAAAAAAATAAGAACCCACTCCAGTATCCTTGCCTGGGAAATTCCATGGACAGTGGAGCCTGGAGGGCTACAGTCCATGGGCTTCACAAAAAAGTCGGGCTTGACTTAGCAACTAAACAGTAACAACAGTAGGTTGTAACCCACAGTCTAAAAACACTGCCCTAGTGAGCTCTGGGTTCCTGACCAGGAAATATGCCACCATCTGCACCCAGCCCATCTATCTGAGAGCTACCTGCCCAGGGATTGAGCCAGGATTCTCCATGAAAAACTTCACTTCTCCAAGAAAAACAGCTTTTAGTCTTCACCATAAGAATGGATGGCCTGTGTTCAGGTATCTATTCCATAGACCATGATGTAAAACAGCTTAGAACTCAACAAACATTTCTGGAAAAAAAAATCAGACGTCATCAATATATTTTGAAGGGCTTTCAAAAAACTGATACCTAAGAATATATGTTTTAGCAATTGAGAGTTTCTCACACACCCACTGTTAAACTGTTTTGCTGTTATTTTTTACAACTTCACACCATTTTGCATTCTACACTGAGATTATCATACAAATAATCAGTAGAGGTTAAAACAGCTCACTAACTGGCTAAAGGGATGATGTATTATCTTTGGGATATGTTGACTTTAAGATCTAAGTGAAGTGAAAGTGAAGTCGCTCAGTCATGTACAACTCTTTGTGACCTCATGGACTGTAGGCTACCAGGCTCCTCCATCCATGGGATTTTCCAGGCGAGAGTACTGGAGTGGGTTGCCATTTCCTTCTCCAGGGAATCTTCCTGACCCAGGGATCAAACCGGGTCTCCTGCATTGCAGACAGACTCTTTACCCTCTGAGCCATCAGGGAAGTCCTAAGATCTAAAGCAGAATGTTATTTATTCTGATTTTTAACTATATGTCATTTAGTCTCTAAAAATTTGCATATTCTCATAAGTTCTATTTTACAATGCACTAACTATATGTTATAGTTGAAAATACAGCAGAAAATAAACTTTATTAATAATGATATACTGAACACTGGAAATCTGCTAAGAGAATACATATCAGGTGGTCTTACTACACACACAAAAATGGTAATTATATTTAATAATTAACTTAGCCATAGTAATTATTTCACTGCTGCTGCTGCTGCTAAGTTGCTTCAGTTGTGTCTGACTCTGTGCGACCCCATAGACGGCAGCCAACTAGGCTCCTGCGTCCCTGGGATTCTCCAGGCAAGAAC
>NW_011494755.1:5049298-5049671 GCF_000754665.1 Bison bison bison
AAAATATCATGTATGAAACGAGTTGCCAGTCCAGGTTCGATGCACGATACTGGATGCTTGGGGCTAGTGCACTGAGATGACCCAGAGGGATGGTATGGGGAGGGAGGAGGGAGGAGGGTTCAGGATGGGGAACACATATATACCTGTGGCGGATTCATTTTGATATTTGGCAAAACTAATACAATTATGTAAAGTTTAAAAATAAAATTAAATTTAAAAAAAAAAAGAAAGAAAATGAAAAGTGAAAGTCAAGTCGCTCTGTCGCACCCGACTCTTCGAGATCCTATGGACTGCAGCCCAGCAGGCTCCTCCGCCCATGGGATTTTCCAGGCAAGAGTACTGGAGTGGGGTGCCATTGCCTTCTCTGATGTAT
>NW_011494755.1:5049805-5050998 GCF_000754665.1 Bison bison bison
ATGTATATGTATATCAGATCATGTTGTATACCTTAAACACATATAATTTTTATTTTTTTGTATTTTACAAATATACCTTATATAAGCACTGCAACATCAGTAATATAAAATGCTTTGTCATTTTATTTTTATAACCTCTTTTATAAACTAAAAAGGAATACGTGTTATACAGAGACATTGAAATGAAGTGTACAGTATTTCTTCAATTACTCTTACCTGAAGAGACTGTCAGATTCTCCCTGGCTTAAAATCTACTTCTTTGTCTCCAAAATGAAAAGAAACTAATTATTCAGCATCTATATAGATCTAATTACTAGAGTCCTTTATGCTCTACAATAAGCACTGTCAGTATCCTCAAGTAGTTAAACTGTTGAGCATAAACATATTAACTTCATCAGTGTGCTCATTAACCTTATTAATAAGCTTGTTAGCCAGTCTCTCTTATAGAAAATGTATGCCATTGACTAAATGCTTCTCTCTTTATTATTAAAGCTTTGCTTAATTATGTAGGTAACACGGGCTCATATAACTACATAAACAGTCTAGAGCTACGTAGTATGATGATCAGGTATTGCACATGGAGAGGGACACTGCCCCAATACAGTAATGACACACTTCAGCAGATGCAATCAGACCTCTCCTGGTTACGAGGTCTTGGAGAAACTAGGTACCATTTGTTTCTTTTTTTTTTTTAATTTTATTTTATTTTTAAACTTTACATAATTGTATTAGTTTTGCCAAATATCAAAATGAATCCGCCACAAGTATACATGTGTTCCCCATCCTGAACCCTCCTCCCTCCTCCCTCCCCATACCATCCCTCTGGGTCATCCCAGTGCACTAGCCCCAAGCATCCAGTATCGTGCATCGAACCTGGACTGGCAACTCGTTTCATACATGATATTTTACATGTTTCAATGTCATTCTCCCAAATCTTCCCACCCTCTCCCTCTCCCACAGAGTCCATAAGACTGTTCTATACATCAGTGTCTCTTTTGCTGTCTCGTACACCGGGTTATTGTTACCATCTTTCTAAATTCCATATATATGTGTTAGTATACTGTATTTATGTTTTTCCTTCTGGCTTACTTCACTCTGTATAATAGGCTCCAGTTTCATCCACCTCATTAGAACTGATTCAAATGTATTCTTTTTAACGGCTGAGTAATAATCCATTGTGTATATGCACCACA
>NW_011494755.1:5051498-5095566 GCF_000754665.1 Bison bison bison
TTAGTTCTTTGGCCCATTTTTTGATTGGGTCATTTATTTTTCTGGAGTTGAGCTGTAGGAGTTGCTTGTATATTTTTGAGATTAGTTGTTTGTTAGTTGCTTCATTTGCTATTATTTTCTCCCATTCTGAAGGCTGCCTTTTCACCTTGCTAATAGTTTCCTTTGTTGTGCAGAAGCTTTTAAGGTTAATTAGGTCCCATTTGTTTATTTTTGCTTTTATTTCCAATATTCTGGGAGGTGGGTCATAGAGGATCCTGCTGTGATGTATGTCAGAGAGTGTTTTGCCTATGTTCTCCTCTAGATGTTTTATAGTTTCTGGTCTTACGTTTAGATCTTTAATCCATTTTGAGTTTATTTTTGTGTATGGTGTTAGAAAGTGGTCTAGTTTCATTCTTTTACAAGTGGTTGACCAGATTTCCCAGCACCACTTGTTAAAGAGATTGTCTTTAATCCATTGTATGTTCTTGCCTCCTTTGTCAAAGATAAGGTGTCCATATGTGCGTGGATTTATCTCTGGGCTTTCTATTTTATTCCATTGATCTATATTTCTCTCTTTGTGCCAGTACCATACTGTCTTGATAACTGTGGCTTTGTAGTAGAGCCTGAAGTCAGGTAGGTTGATTCCTCCAGTTCCATTCTTCTTTCTCAAGATCCATTTGTTTCTTAAATAAGAATAAAACGGAATTGTTTTCTTTATATATGTTATGTAAGTCTCTTGTTAAATGTTTCCTAAATTTTATCATTTCTGTCATTTCTTCATGTAATATAATTGTTTCTATTCCCATTTCTAATTCATTAATATTCATAAATAGAACTAGCCTTCTATAAGTTAAACTATTTTGCAGAAGGCATATATGTAGACATCCCCTGTGGTAACAGCATGGCTCAGATTTCACCATAAGTTGAGGCTTTCCGTGGCCTCTGCGTGCGAGGAGGGGACAGGGAAAAGGGAAGTAATGAGTTAACAGTCAGTGCAGGGGGTACGAATCTGGAGGAATAAAGCAAGAGAAGCATCCTATAGACACAGATCACAACAGAGGTTGCCCCCTATGCTCAGGCATGGGAATGGTGGGGGGGGTGGTACTCAAGAGGAGAATAGTCAAGCTGAAAAAATGGAAATGGAAGTGAAGATTGTGGGGCAAGGGTCTTATGGGAGACAGAAGATCCCACATTGGCCTCATGAGGCTACAGGAAGCCACCAAAACCCCCACTTCTATGTACATGCATCACACCAGACCATGCTTCCCAAGCCTTATAAACTGAAGAGGGAGCTGCAAGGCCTCAAGCCACTGCAGGAAGGGGTGAGCTTGGGGCTTGGGACCAGGTCTCTGTTATCTCTGTGGTATATGAAATCAGGTGGCCACAGGAGGTGACCCTGACCTCACTCATGAATCACCCAACCCTTTCAGGTCACAACACACTTGTGAACATGCCTTTCTGTCTGTCTGGGCTGTGGTTTGCCTTCACTTGATATAGATAGAGAGAAACTGAAGTGGAGGGCAAAAGCAGACTTGTATGCTTCAGAAACTTCTACATCATCTACAACAAATAACTGCTTAAGTATACCAAAGAGGAAGTCAACCAGCAAATCCACAGGCCTTTCAAGAAACAGACCTGAGAGATTCCTGGAACGTTGAGTGTCCCAAGCCAGAACACAGATAGGAAAAGCCTATCTGTTCACAGGTAGGAGGGGGAAAGAAAGAAAGTAAAGTAAAAGCTCATACACTCTTGGCTTCCGCGTGCTATCATTAATCATTTTCCTAGGAATGGAGGATAGTTTCCTCATTGTAAGAGGAAAAGAGAAACAGATTCCTTTGACAAATATGTTACCCAGATGTTCACCAGACCCCAATATCTTTTCCCGCAACTTGATTTAGAAAAGTGAAAGCTAGGATGACAATTGAGGGGAAGTAGTTCCCAAAGAACTTATCAGATTGTGGCTTCACTCCACTTGTGCAAGGGGAAAGGGATTACATGAGGTCCTGAGAGCTTTCAAGAGTAGTATCCAGTCATCTTCTGACAGAAGCCATGGAAGCATTTGGCAGACTAGCTCTTTTCTGGATCCACCATGAGTTAAATCGCCTCATAAAATGGAGGGAGGCTTGTATGAAACCTGTTGCCTGCAGGAGTGGCTCCAACCTGGAATGCCTTGACACATCCCAGCCTCGCCTGGCTTCCCATTTCATCATGTATTCCTGAGGAGTTCACTGTCATAAGGAAGAACTAAGTCACGTACTTGGTGGAAATAGAAGCTCCAAATTAGGACAAATGTAATTCATAAAGATTGTGAGGTTCAATAAATTGTTGTCATTGTTGTTCAGTCACTAAGTTGTGTCTGACTCTTTGTGACCCCATGGACTGCAGCACACCAGGCTTCCCTGTCCTTCACTATCTCCCAGAGCTTGCTCAAGCTCATGTCCATTGAGTCAGTGATGCCATCCAACCATCTCATATTCTGTTGCTGGCTTCTCCTCCTGCCCTCAATCTTTCCCAGAATCGGGGTCTTTTTTTAATGAGTAGGCTCTTCACATCAGGTGGCCAAATTATTGGAGCTTCAGCTTCAGCATCAGTCCTTCCAATGAACACTTAGGATTGACTTCCTTTAGGATTGACTGGTTTGATCTCCTTGCAGGTCAAGGGACTCTCAAGAGTCTTTTCCAGCACCACAGTTTGAAAGCATCAATTCTTCAGCACTCAGCCTTCTTTATGGCCCAACTCTCATTAAATTAATGCTAAAGAGAGTGGGGACTGCATCTTTATTTTTCACTATGGACTTCCGAAAGCATGAGACTCTGTGGATCTCAACAAGTGTCATTATTTCCCTTTTAGCTAACTCACAATTTTACTTATATAAATGTTTGTAAATGGAAGCCTTATATTACCATGTTAAACAGTAAATGAATATTCCTTGCCACATGTAATCATGAAACATGAAAAATAAACACTGTGACAAAGAGGCATTACAAAATTCACTTCACAGAGAGGGTTGTCTACAGAAGATTTGAGTCTTGTGCATGCTTATGCTTTTTTTTAAATAAAGAAATGAATAAATAAAGATGATTAAGTCACAGAGAGGTGATATAGACATTTGGGATCCAAATTGCAGCTTTTCCTTGATTAATCAGAAAGCTGGAGAATTTTAAAAACAGAATGCCTCTTATGAGTCGATAGTGTTTAGTACTGTATCTATGTACCTTATGAAAACAACCCCAGTGATACAAGGGTATAATCTTTTGCTTTGGAAAACATCACATTAGATCATCTCAAAATTTCTGCTTTATTGACTATGCCAAAGCCTTTGACTGTGTGGATCACAATAAAACTGTGGAAAATTCTTCAAGAGATGGGAATACCAGACCACCTGACCTGCCTCTTGAGAATCCTATATGCAGGTCAGGAAGCAACAGTTAGAACTGGACATGGGACAACAGACTGGTTCCAAATAGGAAAAGGAGTACATCAAGGCTGTATATTGTCACCCTGCTTATTTAACTTATACGCAGAGTACATCATGAGAAACGCTGGGCTGGAAGAAACACAAGCTGGAATCAAGATTGCCGGGAGAAGTATCAATAACCTCAAATATGCAGATGACACCACCCTTGTGGCAGAAAGTGAAGAGGAACTAAAAAGCCTCTTGATGAGGGTGAAAGAGGAGAATGAAAAAGTTGGCTTAAAGCTCAACATTCAGAAAACTAAGATCATGGCATCTGGTCCCATCACTTCATGGCAAATAGATGGGGAAACAGTGGAAACAGTGTCAGACTTTTTATTTTTCTGGGCTCCCAAATCACTGGAGATGGTGATTGCAGCCATGAAATTAAAAGACGCTTACTCCTTGGAAGGAAAGTTATGACCAACCTGGAGAGCATATTAAAAAGCAGAGACATTACTTCGCCAACAAAGGTCCGTCTAGTCAAGGCTACGGTTTTTCCAGTGGTCATGTATGGATGCAGGAGTTGGACTATAAAGAAAGCTGAGTGCTGAAGAATTGATGCTTTTGAACTGTGGTGTTGGAGAAAACTCTTGAGAGTCCCTTGGACTGCAAGGAGATCCAACCAGTCCATCCTAAAGGAAATCAGTCCTGGGTGTTCATTGGAGGGACTGATGTTGAAGCTGAAGCTCCAATACTTTGGCCACCTGATGCGGAGAGCTGACTCGTTGGAAAATACCCTGATGCTGGGAAAGATTGAGGGCAGGAAGAGAAGGGGACGACTGAGGATAAGATGGTTGGATGGCACCACCAGCACAATGCACATGGGTTTGGGTGGACTCCAGGAGTTGGTGAAGGACAGGGAGGCCTGGCGTGCTGCATTCATCATGAATGCAAAGAGTCGGACATGACTGAGTGACTGAACTGAACTGAGCTGTTAAAAGGAATCGAGGGAGAATTGAGAGGTAAGGAAGAAGGAGCCAAACTGGTGGTTAAAGAAGCTACAGTGAAAAAGACCCAAGTGCCAGAACATTCCATCTATGTTGCACCTGCTGCATACTGCCAAAGCAAGAACGTGGGCAAAGAAAGCCCACTTCAAAATCTGTAGACAGCACGTGCATTCGGTGTGCCTGCATGTCTACAAGATGTATCCATTCATCCATGTCCATGGACCCTTCCCATTCCTCATTGTGTAAGGTTGTATGAGTGAGTGCAGAGGTGAAGATAGTATAGATCAAGATGCTAGGAAGAAAGAAATAAGAAAAGGGAAACTATAGCACTTAAGGGAGACAGTGTCAGCAAGCTGACAGAGGTACAGAAATTGCCATGGGAAGGAAGTTCAAGGAGAATAGGGTCATAGCTGCCTGGTGTGGGGTCGGGGCAGGGAATACCTAGAGTTCTCCCAACATCTCCACCTCATCATGAATGCAATAAAAGGAGTGATTTTCCTGGAAATGGGGCCTTAAAGCAGCGCTCTGAAGGATTGGGGGCGGGGGTGGGTGGACAGGAAGGATGTGACAATGGGAAAATGGGAGGCAGAGAAAATAGCTTGAGCAAAGTCAGAGAGGCCATCATTTACAGCTTCCTAGATGTTTTCTAACCACAGAAACCAAACCCTAAAGAATCTGTCAGCACGTTCGAGGCTTACTGACTGAATCCTGAAAATTTATAGGCAACAGGAGGGTTGAGCAATTCCGTTGATTTTATCATGGCATCTGTGATCTTACATGAAGAGCAAGAGGCAATTGCCTTAATGATTTATTTAAAAGACTTTTCATAGATTTCTCAATTTGAAAATTATTTTCAATAAAATATGTTGATGTGTTTATAAACACTATATTACAGTAAAGTGATCCCTTTTGGACCAAGCAGTGGCAGCAAGTATGGAGGAGTTTGTACTTCCTTGAATGAAAAGTTAGGAAATTCCTGAAAATGTTTTGAAATAATATTTAAGGCACTTGGAAATCTCAGCTGGCTGGAACACATTTGTGTTCCCAAATATTACAAGGTAACAGAGCTCACTTCCACTGATGGAGAATTCTTCCCCTTAACCACATTAGATTAGTGATTAGCGAAAGTGGCTCAGCTGTGTCCAACTCTTTGCAACCCCATGGACTGTACAGTCCACAGAATTCTCCAGGCCAGAATACTGGAGTGGGTAGCCTTTCCCTTTGCCAGGGGATCTTCCCAATCAGGGATGAAACCCAGGTCTCCCTCATTGCAGGCAGATTCTTTACCAGCTGAGCCACAAGGGAGGCCCTAACCGCATCCGTGCATTTCAATTAATTCTCTTGATGTTGTATGTGGAATAAAAAGAGGACAGTGTTGATCTTTCCTAAGAGGAAAATAATATCTTAGGAAAATGATGAAAATAAAGGATATCTTCTTCCCTCTAAAATGAAGGTGCTACATTTTTTTTTAAACTTCTATTTTAACATGAAGCAAATGAGGTTCCAAGAAATTAAGTAAATGCCCCTAGTTCATTCACAAGTAAGGGAAGGAATATTAGAGTGAGGCAGCACTAGATCCCCCATCAGGCTATTACTTGAGCAGTGCTCTTGGCCCTCTCCCCATACTTGAGCCCTAGACCTGGAACCATCTCTGCTTACCTCTCTCCTCTTCCCTGGATCTGCCAACCAGAACTGAACTCAGCTTCATGTGGAATTCCATCCCCCCTGCCACCTCTAGAAGATGAGGTGCTCTTCTCCCAGTCTTCCCCATGTCAGTAAATGGTATCATCCTCTAAAAAAAGTCAGCAGATATTTTTGACTTTTTGTGGCTGCCATAACAAATTTACCACAAACTTGGCTTAAAAATCCTGGAGGCCAAAAATCCAAAACTAGATGTTGGCAGTTTTAATTCCTTCTGGTGGTTTTAAAGGATTCACACCTCTTCTACCTTCTATTGGCTGTGAGCAATCCTCGGCATTCCTTGACTTGTCAATGCATGATTTTAATCTCTGTCTCTGTCTTCACATGATCTTCTCCCTAGGTCTCTGTATCTGTTTCTTTTATATTTCTTATAAGGACATTCACACTGAATTTAGGACTTACTGTAATCTGGAATGATCTTATCTCAAGATCCTTATCTTAGTTACAGCTGCAATGATCCTTATTCCAAATCAGGTCACATTCTGAGGATCCAGGTGGTCATATCTTTGGGGGACACAATTCAACCCTCCTTCCCACATCAAATCAGTCCCAAGTCCCACTGACTTGACTTCTACCATATATTCCATTATCATTTCCTTCTTGCCACCTTTAACACCACCATTCAGGCCAATATCATCATCATCATTCCTTGGACCACTACTGCAGCAGCCTAACTGAACTCCCTGTCTCCACATTTGGATCTTTCTATCCTTTCTCTCCACCACAATCTGAATGATTTTTTTAAATTCCTACTGTATCTCTCCTCTACTCAAAATTCACCAAAAATTTATCACTAACTTAGCATAAAATTCAGACTCCTCTCCACAGCCTCCTGATACCTCAGGCTAACCTACAGCTCCTGCCCTGCTGGTTTTTTTGATGATCCTCAGGTTGTTGGTGGTGTTCAGCCACTCAGTTGTGTCTGTCTCTTTGCAAACCCATGGACTACAGCATACCAGGCTTCCCTGCCCTTCACTAACTCCCAGAATTTGCTCAAACTCATATCCATTGAGTCGGTGATGCCATCCAACCATCTAGTCCTCTGTTGTCCCCTTCTCCTCCTGCCCTCAATCTTTCCCAGCATCAGGGTCTTTTCCAATGAGTCAACGCTGATCCTCAGATACTTCAGGCTTATTTCCTTCTGTGAGTTTGTTCCTAGCTTTCCTTCTAACAGGTGTGCCTATTTTTGCCCCATTTGCCATCTCTGTATGGCCCGTTCCCCACCATTCAATTTCAGCTTAAATGTCACCTCCTTAAAATGCCTTCCTGACCATCAAGAAGTCGTCACCCACTACCTAGGAAATTTCCATCACAGCACCTACGTTTATTTGTCCGCTGAGTATCCAGCACTGTCTGACAGCTTTCTCGTTTATGCTTCTCCTGTAGGTCTTTGTTCTTTCTTTTATCAGTGTCCCATTCCCACTAGAATACATGCCATGAAATCAGAGATTCTGTCCATTTATTCACTCTTAAATCTTCAACACTAGACTTTTTGGAACATTGTAGTTTCTCAAAAAACATTTACCAACTTACCAAATATTGAATGAATTAATTAAAGTTACAGATGCTTAAAGACCCTGACTTGTGAATGGGTAATAGGTCACAGCTGCTGAAACCCTCTGATAGGGAGAGATCTGTTGGATGAGGACCCAGGAATATCCACAGATATTTCCTCAAACTTGGGGCACAAAGAGCAATTAGAGGCAAGAAATCTCCAACTGCTAGACAATCAGACCCAGAACTTTGCTTTCTTACCTTAAGTGTATATAATTCCACTCTGGAGTTGATTAGAAGGTCAATACAATTAAGGAGGGCAAGGACATCAGCATCAGTTATAGAACATGGAGAACCTAGAATGAAAACTAAAACTTAGTTTGGCCACGGGAAAAAAACATCGTTATGACAAATACAATATGGGTTTCCTATTTCCTGTGCATCATAATGATCACATATCTCATTCAACATTTACCAGATTCATATAATTGTAAATGTTTTCACTGATGACAATAAATACAGGGGGAAACAAGATGTTTTATGTAAGTGATCTGAGACCCACTCACCAACATCGGGAATTGACAAAAAAAAAAAAAAAAAACTGAGCCACAGAGTAGCCAGAGCAACTTTGAAACAAGAGGTCAAATAAGCCACTGTTTTGCTTGATGAGATGAGAAAAAGAAGAGTGGTGGTGGGGTAATCAACTTGTCCCTGTTTTCCTGGGAGCGTCTTGGTTTTGGCAGTAAATGTGATTCTGGAATCCCTTCAGTCCTGGGAAAACTGAGATGGTTGTGACTCTAAGTGGTGAGGACTCAAGGCTGAAATTTCTCATCTGTTGAATGACTTAAGTCAGTGACCCTGTTTCATTCCCAACTCAAATGTCTGCATAACATTCACTGTGGTTTCATGTGCTCTGATTTCTCTCTCTCTTACTAATTTTTTACTAATTTTTTTACTAATAATTGTGAAGGATACTTTTTAAAGTGCTCCTCCCAGCACTGCCAGCCACCTGAACGTTGGGCCCATCTCTCTGGCTCAAAGACCCCACATGCTACTTTTGCCTGGGAGCAAATGGCCTCTCCCCTAGCAACACGTGAACTCAACACACCTGGCTGCTCCCTCTCTGGACCCCTATTGCCCACCCTCCCAGTGTCTCCTGCACTTATTCCAGCCCCAGGACCCACACACTCTCAGCACTGCTCTCACCTCATGGTACGATCCTCTCACACCTGTCCCAGATTGTCCTTTCATCTTCAGTCCAAATCCATCTGCTTTCTGTCTTTCAGAGATGTCTCATAGTACCTGATTCACCATGCCCCTTCTTTTCCTGGTCTTCCATGGTAGCTCAGTTGGTAAAGAATCTGCCTGCAGTGCAGGGGACCTGGGTTCAACCCCTGGGTCTGGAAGACCCCCTGGAGAAGGAAATCTCAACCCACTCCAGTATTCCTGCCTGCAAAATTCTATGGACAGAGGAGCTTGGTGGGCTATAGTCCATGGGGTCATAAGAGTCAGACACAACTTAGTGACTAAACCACCACTTCTATCCCAATATCAGGTAGATATATATTTATTTCAATACCTGTCTTCTCTATTATTTCCTGGATTTGGTGTCATAGAAATGACTATAATATATACTCAAGCTACTTTTTAAAAAATATACAGCTTGCATAATTTAATCCCAATTTAGGAACACCTGACAAGGCACATAATGTAAGAGGAAAAAGAAGAATGCAAAAATACATACAATAAGCCAACAGATGAACACCCACCACCTCCAAATGTGTGGATAGCACTATTAGCTGCAGAGGGAGGAGAGTATCCTGTATCTGCTTTTCTGCTGTTAATGTGTTGCTCATTGGTTTTATGCCTGATATCTCTTTTACCTGTAGTTTTAGGCACAATAACTAAAATCACGAGATCTACTCATGAGCTCAGAAACTCTCTATACATGAGTTTTCCAGCCAAAAGTAGTTTTCTTATTAGCTTTGTCTTTATGTTATTTTAAATTAGCGGATAATTACTTTACAATATTGCGATGGTTTTTGCCATGTATCAACATGGATCAGCCTTAGGTGTACATACATCCCCTTCCTCTGGAACCTCCCCCCCATCATCCTCCCCATCCCACCCTTCTAGGTTGTCACAGAGCACTGGCTATGGGTTCCCTATGTCACACAGTGAACTCCCACTGGCTATCTATTTCACACATGGTAATGTACATGGTTCAATGCTATCCTCTCATATCATCCTACCCTCTCCTTCCTCCACTGTGTCCATAATGTCTGTGTCTCCTTTTTTAATGAGGCTCAGCCAGGTAGCTGCAGTTGAATGGGGGCAGATGAGTAAGTGTTAATTCAGTCCCATCTGTGGCATGGTGCCTGGGACCAATGGGTGCTCCTGGGAGGCTGAAATGGATACTGCCGAGCCTCTGCCCACAAGGAGTCTGCTATCTGGACAGGAAAATGAACATGCAGATAAGTCAGAAAACATAAAAAAGTTTGAAATAAGCAGACCCAAGCCAGGACTGTGGAAATACGGAAGAAGAACTGACTATTCCAGATCAAGAGAATCCAGAAAAGCTTTACAACAAAGATTCTTTTTAAGCTCAGCCTTGAAGAATGAGTATGAGAAAGTAATCAGGGTGTTAGTGGGCAGCATGAGTGATGACAAAGGTGCCTGATCTTGAAGGGTCTTGAACACCATGCGCATGAATTTGAGCTTTATTCAGTACACTGTGGACATGTCAGAAGTACTTTGAGAAGGAATCTGACATGAAAAGAGCTTTGCTTCTAAAAGCTCACACTGGTACCCACACACAGGGTGAGTGGGACACAGATAGAGCAGGGCCCTGTAGGGAGAGAGGGATTGTGAGACAGAGACTTTAGGAAGGGAAAAACAACAGATTTAAGGGCTGACTGAAGACAGAGGAAGATGGAGAAGGGGCTAGATAACTCTGAGATTTTGAACTAAAGAAATTTTTTACTTCTTATTGAAACTGGGAGCAAAAATGACTGGGAGGGAGAAGATACTTTTGCTCTGGGTCATCCTGGCCTAGTGCTCATTCTTACTTGGAAGATTACCAGGACTGAATATCAGCTCTTGCCATGATTTCTGGGAATGGCAATCATCACTTTTTTCAAATAGATAATACTTAGCACTCCTCTTGGGCTAAGACTTTTATCCACTACTTCAGTGATCGGCTCTAATCAACAGTCAAGGGGGCTTTTGAACTCATCAGGATATTTCTGCCAACTTCCCCCATCCAAGACACTAATGAACCTCCTTCAGTCACCCTCAAACGGGTCCATGAAAGGCATAAAGAACACAAAGCAAAAAGAACAAGGGGTTTAGAATCAGAACCGGCCTCCAAAACTGAGGCCTTCTCTCCTTCCCCACTGCATGACCTGTGGGCAAATTTCTTAACAATTCTGTAGGTGATGAGGCTCAAAATGCAATTGGGCTCTGCGTTCTTCATCATCAAAGGGCTGGGTAGTGATGGCTTTAGTGACCACCCAAGGCTGCCTTCAGGTTGGATGTTGGCTTCATCCATTATCTGCTTATAGCAGCAGCATCCTTGCTATGAGCCACAGTGAGAATAGACCAAACACCCTACTCAGGGCAGCATGGACAGATGAGTAATTATCAGCTAATTCTCGTCAGTGAGAAAAGCCAGGGCAGACAAAGCAGGCTAAGCCTCCAGAAGAAATGAACTGTTCCTCCACAAGCACACAGCCCTGGCTCGGTTTGTGTGCCTGGGGAGCATTTCATTTCGAACACTGTTATCATCATCATTAATACCTTACATCTGTACAGTGCTTTATAGTTTAAAAGCATTTTCATATTCATTATTTGATCCCCACAGAATCTCTCAGAGCTACAGATTTGTATGCCCATTTTACAGTTGCTAATAATTATGATTATGCATTAGTAATATGGCTTCCCAGGTGGCTCAGTGGTAAAATTGTCCACATGCCAATGCAGGAGACACAGGAGAACCAAGTTCAAGCCCTGGGTCGGGGACATCCCCTGGAGGAAGAGATGGCAACCCACTCCAGTATTCTTGCTGGGATAATCCCATGAACAGAGGAGCCTGACGGGTGACAGTCCATGGGGTTGCAGAGTCGGACACGACTGAGCACATGCACACATAGGTAATATAACATGCTAATTACACTATATTATTAATTATTATACTGTGTTCCATGTATTGTGCTAAAAATTGTTTGTATTACCTAATTTAATTCTCACAACTCCAAGTGGTAGGCAATACTAGTTCCCCTACTTTACTAAGGAAGAAACTGAGACACTGAGAAGTTAAGTCAATTCCACAAGGCCCTACACCAGGTTTCCCTGGATCCAGAGCCCTCCCTGTTAACCACCGACCAGGCTGTTTTTTCAGTCGCAGCCAGAGGAGGCAGAGCACGGTTACGAGCTGCATCAGAGGTTATAGAGTCAGTAAGTATACAGTTGCAAATTAACCTATGATCCCTTACTCTTGAACTTATGTTGCCCCTACTACTCTTTGCCTCCACATGTGCTTAAAGAACACAGTGGTAAAAACCAATTCCCATTCTCTCATGATCATGAGATAAGTGTGTAAGAAATGACCACTGAGCATCCATGAAACCCTCTTGGGTCTCACTAATCTCCCAGTCTGTCCTTTTCCCCTCACTGATACTACAGCCACTGAGTGCTGCCTGCATTGGGACTTCTTGCATTTGACCCTCTAGCAAACCCCCTTCCTGGGTTTACTGGGCTTCCTGGTCAATGATGTCTGCTGAGAGACCCAATTTCTTGACCCACTAGAGCCCACTGAAGAAGCCTGCCAAGTGTAAACCCAGATACTGGTCATTCTTCCAAATCTTCTTGAGATCCATAAATATTCTTAAGATGATGCAAGCTCAGCTAGTTTCTGTTTTGTCTTCATTACCCTAAGGAATCCATGGCCTCTTAGGGGATACCAGAGTAGTGGTTGATTGGCTACTGCAATAGCCTCCTTCCTAACTGGGCTCTTTTCAGTCCTTCTTCTTGCTCAAAACATATGCCCCATGACATAAGGGCAATTTTTCCATAACAGAAATATGATTTTGCCACATCCCTGCTCAAAAACCTTCACTGATTTCTACTTACGTAAGAATTGGCTGTAAATGCTACATCCCATATTGATTCAATACTCGATTCCTGGCTTTTTCCCATCTGTTCCTACCCACTATTATCATTTCACTTATTCCCCATGGGACCTTCATGTTCTCACCCTGTGCTTTGCTCAGGATGTTAACTCTGCCACAATGTCTTCTCCTTCATTCTTAAGTCTGATCATCATTTTTCAAGGCTTACTTCAAAAATTTCACCTGTCCATCAATTCTTTCCAAAACACTCCTCTCGGAATACCTTCCTCTTTGTGGTGTTACATATTCCCCAAACATGTTATTTGTGCTATGTTAGAATTATTTTAATGAATGAGAGTCATACATGTATTTATATCCCCTACTTGATTGAGAGTACCTGGAGGGAAAGAATTAGGTATCATTCATTTCTGTCTTTCTTTTCAAACATAAAATAATGTTTTATACAGTACTGAGCCTGATAAGGTGGAAAGTACTAGACTTGGGAATTGGAAGATGGCAGGGTAAAACCTTAGCTGATGATTGATGACCACGAACTAGCAGATCCCAGCAGAGAAGCAGACTGTCCTCTCCAGGTTTCTTTCCACCCCTACACCAAGTCCCAGGTCTCTGCTCTCTTCAGAGATGTGCCAGAGCTGGTGGCTGGGGTCAGCATTGATCCCATGCCCTCCCTCCTCGTTGCTACACCAGCTTCTGCTGCTTGTCACTGACCTGTGGCCGCTGTATAATCAACGTTGGTACCTTTGACATTGGCACATATAGTCTAGGCACCCATACTGTCTGTATTCTTCCATGCCTTTTATTTTTCATTTGGTAATATGATCCTGAGACTTACTACATTTTAATTGAATGTAGCTTTATTTCATCAACTCTGAATCATAAACACCATGGTATCTGATGTTAATAAAAGCCTCAGGTAGTCGGAGAAAAGAGATATTTGCAAATCAGTGTCACAGTTTCCATAAGGTAATGGTTCTGCTGGAAAACATTGCTCTTTTCCATTCCTCCCACCACTCCACTTCCTGCAGGGACACTGGGCCCTGCCACCCCTGTCACCATGGAAAAGTGTGTCCAGTGAAACACCCATCTCCGTGAGCCAGGCAGTTCAACACCCTCTGGGTGTGAAGTGGGGAGGGGGACGAGGCAGACACCTGACTGTGCCTTTCTCGGATAACACAAATGAAGAATAGTCTGGGGGAAACTGCTACCCACCAATGCTCTGGATTATCATTTCATTTGGCATTTTGTTTCTGAGCCAGCTTTCCAAGTCTAAAAGACAGCCCTCCGTGGGAGAAAGGTCATATCAAGAGCCATTTCCCCCTCATTTGTGTCAGATAAAACGAGTCTTGTTCTGTCAGCCTTCCACATTTAGCATTTCCACTTCAGCCGCCCCTGGGAATTTCCTCTATCTGAAGAAGACCTAATTAGACCCGCAACCGGGCTGGCTGGCCATGGAGCACTCTGGATCCCAAATGTCAAAGATTTCCATCCAAAAGACTCTGACCTATTTCTCACATTACCCTGTCTGCGAAGGCCTCCTTAACAAACCAAAGACTTATCTGTTCTAGAGAATCTATTCCCTGGCCCCAAGAAGGAAATTTGGTTCTGTATGAAGCATTCTTCCTTCACAGGGGATGCCCCTGGGGACTCAGCAACTTATCGCTAAAGCTGTCTTCGACCATCCCCACAACCTGGCACAACGGACTTGCCCTCTGTCTATACCCCTCATTCACTCCATATGGATGTATCTCTTGGTACCCACAGTGTATTACTAGTTGTATTTATTTAGACAGTTTTCTTTTCTACCAGGTCCTAGGTCTTGAGAGTATCTAATCCATCTCAATACCCTCAGCTTAACCCAAGGCCTGGCACAGGGGATCCATGATGGTTGTCCTGAATTTTCTTACTCCTGGGATGCCCCAATAGGTGATCTAGAAGGCCAGCCAGGATGCCAGACAAGCAACATGGGACCAGAGCATGAGTTCCAAGAGGCGGATAAGGGTGTCTTTCTCTAGGAAAGAAGCTACAGAACATGAAGAAAACTCCAGGCCAAGTCCTTGAGACAAAGGTAAGAGTCTGAACTGGGAATACCAAATATTCACATTGAGTCTAAAATCTTAGGGTGGGATAGTTACTAGAGACAGAGTGTCATCTGTATACTAGAGCAAATCACAGCAGATCAAAGACAAGCCAGAAAGGCTTAGAACCATGAGCCAATGAGGCTTAAACATGGTTAAGGTATTATAAATACACTGGAACTCAAGCCTGAACAACCTTGAATGCCAGCCTGTGGGGTTTGAATAGTATTCTCTGGGGCAACAGCCAAATGGCCTCATGGTACCTAGGGCTAACTGGCTTCTACCAACTGGAACCTAGCGTGAAACCAGATTATTTGAGAAGAGTGGTGTAACTTCTCAGATTCAGTTCAGTCGCTCAGTCATGTCCTACTCTTTGTGATCCCATGAACCGCAGCACGCCAGACCTCCCTGTCCATCACCAACTCCCGGAGTCCACCCAAATTCATGT
The DNA here is from genome assembly GCF_000754665.1 of Bison bison bison. Classification (NCBI taxonomy): domain Eukaryota; kingdom Metazoa; phylum Chordata; class Mammalia; order Artiodactyla; family Bovidae; genus Bison; species Bison bison. The sequence continues at coordinate 5,066,729 of NW_011494755.1, forward strand.
CCATTGAGTCGGTGATGCCATCCAACCATCTCATCCTCTGTCGTCCCCTTCTCCTCCTGCCCCCAATCTTTCCCAGCATCAGGGTCTTTTCAAATGAGTCAACTCTTCACATCAGGTGCCGAAAGTGTTGGAGTTTGAGTTTCAACATCAGTCCCTCCAATGAACACCCAGGACTGATCTCCTTTAGGATCGACTGGTTGTATCTCCTTGCAGTCCAAGGGACTCTCAGGAGTCTTCTCCAACACCACAGTTCAAAAGCATCAATTCTTCAGCACTCAGATTTCTTTATAGTCCAACTCTCACATCCATACATGACCACTGGAAAAACCATAGCCTTGACTAGACAGACCTTTGTTGGCAAAGTAATGTCTCTGCTTTTTAATATGCTTCTCAGATTAATAGGATTTTAACTTGAATTTTGTCTCTGAGTCTAACACAGGGGAAGGCACCAATGCGATTCAAAGAATCTCGGCACAATGATAGATGAACTTTATAAACTTCACCTAAAATGGCAGGTTTCAAATGTGGAAAGAGAGACCATCATAGCTTTCTCACTTATTCTCTGGGCCTCAGCAACATCCTTTGTAAAATGAGGATTTGAAGTTTTCCTCGGAGTTCATAATCCATGAAGCTGTAAAGCATGTTGTTTTAAGAAAGCACCAAATAAAAACTGCAATTCTACCTGTTAACAGCTTGCTGGGAGCTCTGTGATGCTCTGAGGGCCTCCATGTCCCTAGGCTGTCAGGTCCTGACACTGAGCAGGGCCTGAGACTGCAGCACCTGACACGATGTCTCCAGGACCTGGAGCTGAGAGGCCTTTGCCTGGACAATTTCTGAGAAATCCAGATACTGTACAGAGATTATCCCAAACTGAGGCCGTCCTGCCTGACCTGCCTGGTTCCCATATCTTTCCATCTAATCAAAATAATCAAATTCTGCTAAGAAAAAAAAAGCCCAAGCCCAAAGTCCTGATCATTAGCTTTAGTTTAGAAAGTCAATATTTATTTTTTTAAAAAAGAAAGAAGTGTGCAAGTAGAGCCCTTAACCAATGTCACAAATCTGGAGAGAGGAAGAACTGGGAAACAAAACCTTGTCTTCCAGCCTCAGACACATTGTCTTAAAAACTGATTCAATCATGGGTTTATTTTTTCAAATGGCAGAATAATGAAAGTATAATAAAATGGGAATAAAACAGGAAGTAAATTCAATTCAAATATTAAGGGGCAAAGTACAAACAACCAAGAAAATTAACTCTTCAAATAGCTGACACAAGCACAGAATACCAAGGCCCTAGTTAATTGCCTTTATTTCGTGAAAATGTGAAATGGGGTTTGATCAAGCCTAGCAATGATCCAAGTTTTCATCTGGACAACTAATGTTCAGCACATGGAAAGTTGATCAGGTTTGCTAAGCTGAAAAGAGGTAAAGGAAGGACTGGATGTAATTCTGGATGGGCCCGAAATGTGGGGTTCCATATGGGAATGCAGTAAGTGGGATAAATGGATCCCCCAACCCTGCCCCAGTCCTGTGGCTGCATCTCTGAAACCTGAGTTGCAGAGAATCTGCACAAATGCTTAGACCACATGAACTCCCTTCCTGAGCCTCAGTTTTCACAGCCCCAAAATGGGGATCCTAAGAACCATTTCTCAGAGCATAACAGGAACGACATGGAAATCCCCTGGTAAGCCATTGCTAATGGAAGTGTAAGAGCATCATTACTAAACTATTGACAGGACCAGGGAGGTTTGCTTCTGATTCTGTGATTTAGTGAACCTGCTTTTTGTAACAAATGACAAAAACATTCCACAGAGGAAGAGCAGAAAGGAGTGAAGGAGAGGTATTTAACAACCTAGCAAAACAACCTTGCTGCCTGCTAGCCAAACCATAAATCTAAATGGCAAAACCAGAAAAAGAAAAAAAAAAAAAGATGTGCAGTACTTTAGAATAAATGTGTCAAATATCTTCTGCGCAATTATCTAAGCAGTTTCTTGTTTAGGAAGATTTTCGGAGAAAGCTGGTCATCAGATGCAGCTGCCCACCTGGACTGCTTTACTTCACATCGTTTTCAAAGCTGTGACTTTGAGAAGGACATCACCCTGGAAAACAGGAGGGCTGGGTTCTGCACTTGCTTCTCTGTGTGTCCTCGGGCACATCCCATCCCCTCTTTGGGTTTCAGATTTCTCATCTACGACATGAAGGTTCAGTCCAGAGATACTATCATTTTTAATGCTGAGTCTCTCGTTTTAGCTGTTGCTTTTGACTTGTTAGCTTCTTAACACACCTGTGTGGGAAACTTTCATGTAATGAGAGGCTGGGCTGCCCAGGTATGACACCAAATGGTGGGTGCCTTGGCTTCTTCCTTCTTTGGACTTTTCCAGAAGTAGATGAAATGAAAAGACAGGACGGGGATGGGGAGGACGGGGTCCTAGTCCAGGAGTTTCCCTTCCATCAACAGCCTTCCTTCCTTATCTCCCCTTCTAAACCACTTCCCAATCCCACACTCCCCAATTCAGACTGTCAGTGCCCTCTCAAAACTACTGTTATCTACTGCCCTTCTCAAAATCAGGATGCTGAGAGCTCCACGTGTACCTATGACACTGACATGTAATACTGACTGTAACTAAACCACAGCTATTATCTCAGTATAAGAGAGGACCCAGGAATCATTTTCAACTTCTGTCAGTCAATAATAAGACATATTCTAAGTTGTGCCAGGAGAAGATAATGAAGGCCAATTAGTGCAGGAGGAGAGTTTTTAACATAGTATGTTCTTGTCCATTTTACACTCTTCCTCAACTGTCCCCATCTAATAAAACTTCCTAGCTCTAAAATATTTTCTAAAATAAATGAATACATACATGACCGTCTAACAGGGCCCTCTGTGTACATGCTCTTTCTCACGCTCCAGGTACTGCTGTGTGCTTTCAGCCAACAAGAGCTATCAAGGAGTTGTGCCAAGGCAACTCTACCCTCACTTTGAATTCAGTGTGTCTGCAACCCGAGTGGTTTATCTACCACGGTCACTCTTTACACCTCTGTGTGTGTGTGTGCGTGTGCGTGTGTGTGTGTGTGTGTGCTCACATGCACATACGCACACAAGTTTGACCCACAGTGGGACACAAAAACTATCTAAGAATGGATCTGGATTTTCCAGATTTATTTTTCCTGTTGGCTGTTAAATTATAATTAAATTGCAAAAGTTTCCATATCTTGAGACTCTTTCAAGAAAATAGGCAAAGAAACCGGTGAAGATCAGAAGATAATCAGGAGGGCTCTGACTGGCTTGTCCCTACACTTGGCTTGCCTGGATTACATGCAGATTGATGAAGTTCCTGCTCTCCTCTCCATGCCTTACCACCTAGATCAATCAAGGTCACTCCTTCTGCCCCAGAGAAGTGATCTGCTTGGACATACTCCTGTAGTTGGAAATAGGACAGGGTGAGCTTCGACAGAAAATACAGAGGAGTCCACTGTCCCGTAAGGTATTTCAGAATCTTACCTGAACTACAGCCCTGACAGATGGCCCAGCTATAGAGACTCCTTACATTTCCTAGCACTCACTCAAGAACCTGCCCCCTGACTTCCTAAGCAGAGCATCTTGTAAATGCTCAGAGAAGCCCTCAAAGGCTCTCTGTTTGACCTGATATTCTCTGGAAGACTTAACCTAGTAGTGGCTTAGTGCCCGTTGTTAAATAGTTAAGTCTGTACTTATAACTCACAGTTGTCCATTTTATGTAATTTATAATAGCAAAAAAAAAAAGAGAGAGAGAGAGAGAGAAACAAACTAAAATCCAACAAAAAGCGATTAGTTACAAAAAGTATGGTAAACCTAGACAATGGAACACTATAAAAATTAGATATACCTACATATTTATATACTTAGCAATATACTGCCAAGTAAACAGGTATAGTACAATCTCATTTACAGAAAAGACTCTGGACAGTAATACACCTAATTCTTAATTATACTTATTCACGAGTGGTGAAATTACAGTTGCTGTTGGTATTGCATTCACTTTGCTTATATGTATTTTCTAATTTTAAAGAGTAAATTTATAGTTTGTATAATATTTTGAAGTTAAAATAGTTAAATAAGGGTTGATTAGTCCTGATGGCATTTAGCATTCCTCCAACACTAAGACTATGAAACTGATTACCTGAAGCCAAATAACTAATGCTGTGCCCCCTCCCCCAACTAACCATACATACACACATAAGCTTACACACACCCACACACATGGCTAATCTAAAGACTCTTTTTCATCCCCTGCATATATGTCACCAGCAATGGCCAAAAAGTCCATCTCTGGGACACGATATTGCAATGATAAGTCTCACAGTGATGGCAGGAATTTCAATGGCCACATTCAAAATGACAACATGACTGAAATAACACCAGCACTCTGCAAATAATAAACAGGATGGAGTGCTGCTTGGCTCAGGTGAACTCCACAGTTTGTTTTCTTTTCATTGTATTCCCCCTCTCACAAAGCCAAGACTTGCCTTTGGATCTCACGGGCCTAGGATACTATTATTTTGACAGTTGTTCAGTGGCATTGCAGAGGATGAAAGAACACTGGTTAGCTTTCCATGTAAACACACCACCCACTCCAAGCAGCATAAACACTATTATTTTGAGTTGATGGATGAGATTTATAGATGTGTGTGCAGAGGGCAAGTTGAAAATTAGTAAGGAGAAGTTGAGAATTAGAATGAAGAGAATACATGTGATTCATTTGTCTATAAAATAGACCAAGAATTGAATTTGTATAAAGATAAATACATTTTAATTAGAAGCTGATATCTCAAATAGATCAAGATTAAGCTCAATAGCAAATGCAAATCCTTCTACCTCTCAGGAGTGTTCAGGATTTAGTTCTAATAAGATAATAGATCTGAAAGTCCTTTGTACCTTTTGTGAGAAGTTCTTATTGTTGTATGAGTAAAAGTAATAAACATTTAATTTTACTCTGATTTCTTAAGAACACTAACTTTCAACAAAGATCTGTTCTTGCCTACTGTGTTAGGATATACAAAACCATATTAGAAACATCATATTTTTCTTTGTTGAAAGAAAAAAAAAAAAACTTAACCCAGCATCTAGAACCTCACAAACATGTAAAACATAAGGAAAAAAATCTCCATTCGAATAGCCATATGAGTCCTTGCTTTAATATACCAAAAATATTGCATTGAAAGAAAGTTATAATTTAAAATGTTATTTGCATCAAGTCACCTTGATGCCAAGTGTCAAATACTTTGAAACAAATACTAAGATATCAAGTCTCTAAAAAATCTTTTATACAAAGTAATACTTTCAGAGCCTTTATATATGGGTACTCCATATGTTTTTCATTGTTGACCTAAGAAAGGGATATAAGAATCATGTTTTATTGTTGAAAACTCTGATGATGAGGTGATTAATAGGCAGAAACTTTCAGGACCAGTATTCAAATCCACCTTTGATTCCAAGTCTCTTGCCCTTTTACTTTAAATGAGTTGCCTCTTTTCCTTGCCCAGTGGGTAGCACTGTTACGTACTGAATACAGGCTAACTACTTGAAAACCTCTGATTTCTACAGAGGAGTAGCTTATGGAAAATGGCTTGTGCTAAGCAGATCACTCTAAGCACCACACGTGATCTCCTGGTTGCCTAACTCATGACTGCAATGAAGTCACAGTTATCCTAATTACCCATCATCACATGAACGAGATATGCAGGAAAGGTGTTTCCTCCCAAACACTGAGCATTTGAATCATTGCTTATGATGGAAACAACCTTAGGGACTGACCCAAGAGAAAACAGTAGTCATGTAATTTAAAGATATATTCTATTAACAGGAAGATGTGCAGGTTACTGATGCATAGGAGTGGATTTGTTACTGTCATTCTTATATAGGCTCCATGTGAGTTGAAAAAGAATGGAAATAATGATCTGAGATACTGTGTTAGAATTAAGAGAAAAGTGTTCCCCTAAAACCAAGGGTTAGAAAACATATGAAAAGCATTTTGGGACAATAGAGAAAGTCCAAATTTTATAATCTCAATACCCTGGTTTTTAAAACTGAGTTCTAAGATCTTGGGCCAATTTTTCAATCTTTTTGATCCTTAATTCTTCACATGTTAATAAGTTTCTACAGATCTCACAGTTAGGTAAGCCAGGACTCAAACTCAAATTCCATTCAGGAGAGGCCTGTTGCACATTTCAGAAGACAAATGAGCCTGCACGTGTGGAGGGTACAGACCAGGGAACCTGACCCTCCCCTGAGGGATGCCAGAGACCAGGTAACAGTGGAGGGCACATGAGAGAAGTTGTTTAGGAAAAGAAATGCTGATGGAAAGGGGAATTTCAAGCCAAAACTACTGCGAGACTCAAAGACCAGAGGAATTTGATGAAGCTATTTGAGGTTCTGAGGGAATAGATTTCCAAAGAAAGTTGGTTCCCCAATTTGTGGAAAACCAAAATCCTGAAAATCCTGAAAGCTCTGTAAGCACATTTTGATGACATGAGTTCACATTCATTAAGTATTTTTGATCTAGAATCAAGAGGGAGAAACAGATACATAGTGTCAAGCTATAAACTAGGCAGAGTAGAGAGGGAAAAAGTAAGAATAAGAAAGGAGAAAAGCTGCCAGCCTGAAGTCTCCAAGGTGAGTCTTATAAGGAATGTTTTATCTCAGGGGTGATGCCCTTTTTGATCCCCTCTGCTGCTTGCACATTTCTCCTCCCCATTCCCTAATTCCTACTCCAAAACAAAAACAAATAAGTCAGCTTCGTTAAAGGGTATATCATTAGACCCACCTCACTGTTGCTGTCTTCATCCCCTGAAGAGTTTAGAACTTGGTGACTCTTTCACCACTTCTCTCACCATCTTGATAAAAGTCTTGATGACGTCATCATCCATGTGGATTTCTCATCTACTGGCTGGCCTCTCCACTGCTATCCTTGTTACTTCTCGGACCTTATCAATCAATACTACACCTGTCTGGAATTTCTCTCCTTAACACCCCATTTTTGGACACCCTCCTCCTGTCTTACGAGCTCACATAATCTACCATGTCCACACCTATAATTCTTTGGCCCAGCGAAGAGCTCCAATCCACTGGGTTTGCAAATTTGTTACTTTCCATCATCTCTATCATATCCTCGCTTTCTTCTTCCCCACGTGGGTTTCCTCAGTGTACTTCATAATCACTCCCTTGCACCTTCTACTTCTTGTCCTATCCATCAAGCTCCTCTGGGAAAACTCTAACCCTGGTCTGCAGTGGCTATCAGCACAAACTCTCTGCATTTGTGACAAAATATGCCTCAGATTAATTGGAAGACTGGACAGACTCTATTCAAGTTTGGCAATTCCCTCCAACCAAAGAATTAACTGACTCTTGCATATACACTGTTGATGCAGGTAAAAGAAAACAAAGCATTATTGACTCAGATTAAGAAAAGTAGGTTGAAGGGAAGTAAGAAGGAGTATAATTTGAATTTACATCTGAATAATAAGTCTCTGACTTTAAAATAAAGTAAGTGAAACTGCTAAAGTATTGCCAGGCAGAAGACAGACTGATTAAATAATAAAAAGCTTTCTTGTTTGCATTTAGCAAACTGCTGATAGTATGTAAAATGAAAGATAATACATTTCTTAACAGAATTAGTCTCTTAGTCAAACAGAAATCATTAACATCTTCTTAACCATCAAGGGGCTTCCCTGGTGGCTCAGAGGTTAAAGCGTCTGCCTGCAATGCAGGAGACCTGGGTTCAATCCCTGAGTCAGGAAGATCCCCTGGAGAAGGAAATGGCAACCCACTCCAGTATTCTTGCCTGGAGAATCCCATGGACGGAGGAGCCTGGTGGGCTACAGTCCACAGGGTCGCAAAGAGTCGGACACAACTGAACAACTTCATTTTCACTTAACCATTAAGACTTGTTAATAAATTTCTTCATGAAAAATAGGAATAAAGGCTTTAAAAGGTAAAATTTATGACACTGCTATAATCATAAAGTTAATAAATGTTGATCATAGAAAATTTGAAAAATACAGACAAGAAATGTCTGGAACAAAGTGAGCACTCAATAACTATTTTCTTACATCATTAAACATTATTTGTAGATACTGTTGACTACATCCTATTGATACTACCTAAGACTGGATCATTACCCTGTATCATGGTATTTATATTGCTTCCTTAAAAAAAAAATATATATATATATATGTATACAAACTGCCAAGAACTTTGTAAAACATGAGTGCATGAAGTTAGTTTTGTTAGATCATAATAGGAAAGTGAAATAAAAGAGTCAACAACAGATACGGTCAGCTTTAAGGCTTCTTATTGGCAAAGCTAACTTGCCTTCTAGAAAGTTCCTATGCTCTGGAAACGTGGTTACTGGTTTTTACTCCCCATAGTGGAAGAGTTCCTAGGAAGGTAGACAAGCACACAAAGTACCTTGAAAAAAGTGAGGAAGTTTAAATTCAGACCTGGCCAATTAGGATAGTTGACCTGGGCCCTTGGGATAACTGTACAGCTCACTTCCCCTCACAAGAGTAATTTTGTTACCTACCAAGTCCAAGCTCACTCTTCTCACCTGCACTGACAGACCAAGAAATCCTAGAGACTGTTGAGGCAAAGGCCAGCTGACTGAGAAGATAGCAGACTAATGTCTCAAAATAACTATCTTCTCAGGGTCTGGACGCCAGGTTCTTTATAGACTGGTGGGGGTGAGGGAGGTGGGTTGGAGCTGGAAACAAAGTAAAAAGGCCATTAATCTTATAAATATCTCCTAAAATGGCAATTCCCAGGCAGGGGATGTGTTAATTTCTTCCTTTCTGCCATCCACAAGTGGACAGGGTCCTGAACAAAGACTTTAGTTTAACAGGCAGAGGTGCAGGATTCTCTGAGGCATAGCCATTATGCATAGTTATAATAACAAAAGCAATGAAAAGCAAGTCAAAGAACCAGTTCTAACATGGAGTCACAATTGGCTCTTCCCTGCAAAAATTTTACTTAAGGATCAGATAGCTCTGAATGATGCACAGCAGTGCCTAACGTATGTCAACAGGAGAAGACTCCACCAAGAAAATCAGCAAGGTCCTAGACTGCTGTTGACCTCAGATGCCCATCCATACAATTATCTCTCCACCAATGGGTCTTAGACAAAGGCACATCCAAATCTTCTGGGGGCATGTTAAAGTTGATAACACACACACACACCCTTACATTCCTGTATCCATGGTCTAAAGACTGTAACTCAGTAAGTCTTAGATTGGAGCTAGGAATTTGTATTTTTAATATTGTCCCTAGGCAATTCTAGTGTAGATGAGCCTCTTATAAAGAGCTAATTTCTGAAAACCTACCAAGGCTTTAATTTTCATAGAAGTTCTCATGAGAGAGTTATCGCTTCTTTTTAAATTTGACTAGGAGAGGTTCTTAAAAAAAACTATTTTGAAGATAAAGTGTATTTAAGTTGTCAAATTTTTAATGGTTATTTTGTCCTCGAGCATACTCCAATATCAGTTTCTTTCAAAGAATTCTCAAAAGTATCTTATACTTTTCATAAGCTTGTGATTTTGTAATCAAAACTTTATTTGCTATCCTTTCCTTCCTTAAAAATGTATGTTAAAATATATTTTAATATACAGGAAATTTATTTAGACTTGCTTATCAATGCTTTCGTGGTACTTTCTTACTACCTCATCCTCTGATCCGAGATGGCAATAGTTGGGTTAAAGCTGACTGCACCAGCCATTCACTCATGGCTTCCCATTGAGCTGGTCTCCCAATACTTGTCTTTCCATTAGCAGCAGTGCCAGCAACAGTAAGGCATTCATTGAGCACATACCAGGTATAAAACAGTGTATGGAAACTTCTAGAGATCACCTTGGCTCCCTGATGACAGTCAATGCTACCTTGTAGCTCACTAGATGTCATTAGATTTATTGCTTCTACCAATATAAACAAATACAAAATATACATTCTCTTAAAACACAAATAAAACATCACACATACTGTTCAAGTATATTTTCAGACTCTAATAAGCATTAAATGAATGTATGAGGAAATTAATAAATGCTATAACAAGTATTTGAGAAATTAGGTACACATAGGTAACATATAATAGATCTCTGCATTAGATAGAAAACTGGCCATTGTTCCACATGGCCATAACCCTTGATCTTTGGGGCTTTCTTTTCCACCAAATAGGAATTATTTGCCTTTCTACCAGACAAAAATCTACTAGTCACCATGGTATCCCTATAGAACTAGAGCAGCAGTCCCCAATCTTTTTGACACTAGGGATGGATTTTGTGGAAGACAATTCTTCCACAGGCTGGGGGTGGTGGGCAGAAGGTTTCAGGATGTTTCAATCACATCACATTTATCGTGTGCTTTATCTTTAATCTAATGCTACTGCTGCTGATCTGACAGGAGGCACCGATCTGAGGCCTGGAAGCTGGGGGATCCCTGAGCTATAGATAGCTCAGTCAGTAGAAAGTCTGTTGAACTTCACTGACACTGTAACACCAGAAGACACAGGAGCCTCATTTGCCTACTTCCAAGTCTGGGGTAGTTTTCATGACAATCTGAAGTCTGTGAAAATATTACAGCTGATAAACTAGTGCTGTCAATGAGCGGGTGAGGAATCTTTTCTTAGAAATGTGGCAAAGCTTTCTGTGATCAAGTACCAAAAATTTAAAAAACAGAAAGGAAGGGAGGGAGGGAGGGAGAGAGGAAAGGAAAGGAAGAAGGGAGGGAAAGGGAGGGGGGTAGAGAGAGAAAAAAAAAGAAGAAAACAGGATTTCAAGTTTTACCCTCGTATTTCATGCCTAGAGTTTGGATTCACTCAAAGTATGCTATTTTCTTAGGGATTTTACCCAATACTGTTTATAATTCTGTCAAAATCAAGGCAATCTGAATTGCATACTAACAGTATCTCAATAAATACAGCATTATGCTTGAAAGACTAGAGGAATGCTAAATTTACTTATGGTTTGTTCAGGTAACAGCGTTGATGTATTCTGATGGCAAATATTCTGTGGTTAAGTCAGATATGCTACACGTTCACTGTTAAGATACTACTTTACTTTATGCTGGTCTTGATATATACATTTCTATTTGGACACGACTGAGTGACTGAACTGAACTGATTTGGACTTTCTATTCCTTTAGGTGAAAGGGCATGACAACTTTTGTACACAGTTTTTAAAGGTTACTCTCCATTTATAGCTACTACAAAATACTGGCTATATTCCTGATGTTGTACATCCCAGTAGACCGTCTTACACACCCAACACTTGTACACGCCTGCACCCCTGTGTTACTCTTGTCCTACCTCTCCACTGGTAACCACTAGCTTGTTCTTTATACCCGTAAGTCTGCTTCTTTTTGTTATATTCAGTAGTTTGTTGTATATTTTTTTTAGATTCCACATATAAGTTCTACCATACAATATTTGTGTTTCTCTGGCTTTTTTCACTTAGCATTTTTGTTGTTGCTCAGTTGCGCAGTCATGTCCAACTCTTTGCGACCCCATGGACTGCAGCACTTCAGGCTTCCCTGTCCTTCACCATCTCCCAGGAAGACCATAGCCTTATAGCATAGTGAAGTCGCTCAGTCATGTCCGACTCTTTGCGACCCTGTGGACTGTAGCCTACCAAGTTCCTCCGTCCATGGGTTTTTCCAGGCAAGAGTACTGGAGTGGGTTGCCGTTTCCTTCTCCAGGGGATCTTCCTGACCAAGGGATCGAACCAGGGTCTCCTGCATTGGAGGCAGACACTTTAGCCTCTGAGCCACCAGGGAAGCCAAGCAAATGCCCTCCAAATCGATCCATGTTGCTGCAAATGGCAAAATTTTGCAGCAACAAATTTCAAAAGAAAGAAATTTCTTTTTTATGATTGGGAAGTGTTCTGTTATGTATATATATCACACCACAGCTTTTTTTTATCCATTCATCTGTTGATGAAGACTTAGGTTGCTTCCATATGTTGACAATTGTAAATAATGCTGCTATGAACACTGAAGTGCATATATCTTTTCAAATTAGTGTTTTTGGTTGTTTGGTTATTGTTGTTTTTTTTCCTATATATACCCAGGAGTGGAATTGCTAGGTCATATGGCAGTTCTATTTTTGTTTTCATTCTGATTAGCAGCAATTTTATTTTTCCACTAATTCTACTTTATCCTTTATAATTTTAATTTTTAAATTATAGTTGATTTACAATGTTTCAGGTATGTAGCAAACTAATTATGTGTGTGTATGTGTGTGTGTATATATATATATATATATATACTATATACTTTTTCAGATTCTTTTTCATTATAGGTTCTTACAAGATATTGAATATATTCCCTGTGCTGTACAGCAGGTCCTTGTTTATCTGTTATATATATAGTAGTGTGTATCTTTTAATCCCAAATTCCTAATTTATCCCCCCACACACACACTTTCCCTTTTGGTAACCATCAGTTTATTTCCTATGTCTCTGAGTTTATTTTTGTTTTGTAAATAAGTTTATTTGTATCATTTTTTTCAGATTCCACATATAGGTGATATCACAATGCTTTATGTTCTAAAATATATTCAAGAAGTACAGGAAAGTCTGAGAAATTTCAAAAATCTTTCTGATCTGAAAGTGATCTGTTTATATTGAAGCTGGGCAGAGAAAGAAATAGCCTTATTTTTTCCCTGCTATTTGGAACAAGAAATAGTCAGACTTTGTAGATGATCCTAGAACTTGGGTTATTATTTTTTTTCTTTCCTTTGTACTTTGAGATTTTAATTCATATTGATGGAAGACAATGCCAGAAGATGACCAAAGCCATAATAAGCTGGAACATTTGGAAAGAGTCAGAGAGGTATTTGCATGACTATCCCTTGTTAAAATCTACCTTCCAATCTCATAGGGGGAAAAAGTCCTCAGGAGAGCCCCTGCACTCTGTAGTTTGGCTAACCAAGAGTACCTTCAAAGGACTTTAAGGCAGTACCATGAAATCTCTAATTTTGGTTTTTAGTGGAATCAGGAGTCACAAGGTCAATAACAAGTGGAAAAAAATAATTTTTTAAAGTTTCCCAATGTCAGTCAACATTTCAGTTATCCGACATTCAGTGTAAGGACACTTAACCATAAGTGTCAGTTTTGGCAGAGATAAAACACAAATTCACCCCACCCAGATTCACATACTAGGCACTGGGGTTGACCAGATGGCCTCTCCTGTCCCCTTCATGAATGATGTACACTGAGAGTTGTGGGGAAGAGAGGAGGAATTATTAAATCAGTCTCTTCCACCCCTAAACACTAGAGAACAACTGCAAGAGGAGCTGATCATTAGTGAACACCAAGACAACCAGACATATTACAAATGCCACTCCCAGTAAGGTAAATGTTATCCTCCTTTGAACAAACAAGGAGACCATGTCTAAGAGAATTTAAGCAACTTGCCCAGGATCAGAGGACCATGTAGCAGGGACATCTGAACAGCAAAATTCAGTTCAGTTGAAAACCATGACCTCCTACAGGCATTCTCAGCCTATTAAGCCCTGAGCCAAAGGCTGCCGGCCAGCAGGAAGGCAAAGATGACTCCTGTGTGATAAATCTTTGACAAACCAAGCAAGAAAAAGTGGGAACACTCCAGTGTTTCGATTCCAAAACCAGGCTCATTCTCCTACTTAAGCAACCTGAGAATGGGCCAGAGGACCTCGAAGCATCACGGATGTTCTTAGTACCCCAGTCTGGGGCTCAAAAAGGAAGGCCTGTTTTTCTGATCATGTTCATATTCTGGGTGTGCCCACACAGGAATATATAGCTACATCGTGTCTGCAATGCCCTACTAAAATCACACATAGTCCTGTAAAGTTGAAATGACCACACAAGTTTTAGAGAGAGCCTGGAACATGTGTCCATTATTTTTCTGACAACTACTCCCATCTGGATGATGCTAATGGGATGTAATGAGAAAACTCATTTAAAAAGTCTCTGTTCCCCACTGACTGAAAGTTCATATTTTCAATCTTTGTAATTAGTCAGTCAACAGTTGTATTACCAAAGCGACTTACCAAATTATAAATGATGATCTGTCAAAGTCCAGAGCTATGAGAGAAAAGAAAAAACAACAACATATCAAGCTAACCAAGAGCAACAAAAAAGATGCAACTAACTCTTGAGAAACCTGACAGGTTAAATTTTATTCAAATTTATTTAGATGGAATGATCTTGAGATGTGGTTAGCTTTGATGATCTACTATTGCCAGGAGCAAGAAAATTTGTATGAATGTCTGAAAAACAATTGTACTTGCTAGGTTTTCATCAGGATTAAATGGTGAGTCCTAAACATTTTAGTCAATAGCTTAATATGGATCAACTAATCTAGAATACAGTTTATAGTAAATCAAATTGACATGCCTCACAGTGTCCACTTTCTCAAAATTAAACATCATACCAGAATTGCAGTATAATTGACTATAGTGGACAGCCCATCATTCTCAACTTTCTCCCAAGCTAAACTCTCTCAATCATGCTTAAGTCATTCTTCATTCAATTAGAACTTGTTTGGAGTCAGGCTTCATGAATGTCACTGAAAATGCAGAAATAATCAAGGCACAGTACTTTCCTCCAAGAGGCACAAAGTCTACTTTGTGGCACAAAGGTGATGGTCAAGTAAACCAAAAATGGCAAGATAATCCGATGGCATAAGTCCAGAGAATTCTGTGAATGTCAGGCTCAGAACCATTTCACCCAGTTCAGGGAAGGTTTTCAAGAAAAAAATTATACAAGTGAAATTATTTGCAAAACACAGACTCACAAACTTAAAAAATACACTATAGTTACCAAAGGGGAAATGGGGGGGGCAGGCAGATAAATCAGGACACTGGGATTAACATATACCCAGTACTATATATAAAATAAATAATCAACCAACAAGGACCTATTGTGTAGCCCAGGGAACTCTGCTCAATATTCTATAATAACCTACATGGAAAAAGAATCTGAAAAAGGATGGATATATGTATACACACACACACACACACACATATACATATAACTGAGTCAATTTGCTGTACACCTGAAACTACAACACTGTAAATTAACTCTACTCCAATATAAAATAAACAATTAAATTAAAAAATAACTCATAAGTGTGAGCAATAGTGTAACTGCCTACTTATTTAGCCAGTAGAAAATCAAAGGCATCCTGGTTATCTAATAATAATTGGGCTAAAG
The DNA here is from genome assembly GCF_000754665.1 of Bison bison bison. NCBI lineage: Eukaryota > Metazoa > Chordata > Mammalia > Artiodactyla > Bovidae > Bison > Bison bison. The sequence continues at coordinate 5,081,942 of NW_011494755.1, forward strand.
AATGTAGGGATGTTTATTGTGCTACAGTGCAATCTTTTTTGGCTATTTGACCAAGGATGGCAGATAGATTTCTGATCATCTTTTTGTTTACATACGCTCCTGTGTTAGGAACCAAGATTCCCCAAGATTTTGCTACCTTTATCTCGGTATCTTGCTAACATAGATTGTTTGACTCTGTAAATAAGAGGGAAGGGAGGTACGTATACTTCTGGATGTATAGACAATGGGGTAACATAATGTTCTAATAAATATAAACCTTCTACTTGTCAGCTACTAAAAAATGAAAAGAAAAAAGAAGAAAGTGTGAAGCTTCATCTACATCTTGCAGAACAAGTAAAAGTTTACCAGATAGAGAAGAAGGAAGAAGATTCCAGGCAAAGGGAACAACCTGTGGAAAGGCTCAGGGGAAGGGGAAAACATCGTATGTTGGAATAAGGCCTGTGCAGAGTCTCCTAGCACAGAAAACAAACAAATAGCATCAGCAAGAAAACAAACCTATATTGCACTCAGAGGTTTTGGAATTCTTCTTACCACAGCATAACCTAGACATTCCTGGCTGAAACAACAGCCACATGTCCTTGGGCATGGATTTCTGAGCCTCAATTTCCTCATCTGTGGGGGAAAAAAAAAAAAATGGGAACAATGATATCACTCTGGAACATAATAATAAAAATAAGCTAATAGATTTGAACTTACTTTGAAAACTGACAACTGTTTTCCTTTGTTTAGTAGACTTAAGATATAATTACTGATTTCTTTTTAGAAAGCAAATAACAAGCAAAAAATTTCTACACAATGTTACTCTTTTCTGTCACTTAAAAGAAAACTTTATCTTCCATTTCAACTAGTCTTCTACATAGACAGCAAGGTCTTTAGGTAAAACTCTGTAGGCCTCAAGTGACAATTCCAGTGAGATCCGCTTTATCCCTCATTGACACAATATAAACAGACCTCCAGCAGGCCTGAGCCCCCTCTGATGAGCCTTTCTGAAGTGTGCACATCCATATCTTAGTAGACGTATCACTGTCAGCTTTAGCTACAACAAAATTCCCACTGATATGTGAGTCTCACTCCCATCAACTGCCTCATTCTACCACACTTTGAGTTCATTTCTTTATTCAATTAGCAATCATAAAAATATACTGAGCACCTTCTCTCTGCACAGAACGTTGCTCCAGTTAGGGCAACTATGTTTTCTGAAACACAAATCAGGTCGGATGTTCAAACAACCAAAAACGCATAGAAAGAACAGAGAGCTTCCAAGTGAGCCCACTATGGACAGAAGTCCAGTGTACTATCTATTGTATGAGCACACCGTGGATAATTTGCCTATACAACATTTAAAGGGTATTCATTCATTGATACATTCAACAAATACTTACCGACTCTCTACTCAGTACTGGGAATGCTAATGATAAATAATAACAGACACCACTTCTGCCTATGAGTTCCTTGCCATTTGAAATGGGAGACAGAAATTAGTGAAGCGGTCATGGATACAACAAGTAAACCGACAAATGTGATATAATTGCTATGCTATCAAGGTATTTAATTTAGTCAGGGAAGCCAAGGAAGCTCTCCTCCGGAAATAATGCTTCAGCTGAGATCTGAAGGTAACTAAGTAGACAGGAGATAATTCCATTCAGAAGGAATGCACGTGTAAAGGCACTGTGGCCGAGTAAGCAGAGGAGACTGAAAGGAAGCAGGAATAGAGAACGCCAGAAGGAAAATACATGAAGTAGGCTGGATGCAAAGAAGGTTAAGGAAGGAATGTTCAGTACTTATGTGCTTATACCAAGAGCAATAAGAGGCCACTGAAAGGATACACAGAGGTATAAGACATGACATCAATTTGATCTTGAGTGGCATATTTGTCAGGAGGACTATGTATGTCCAGCATTAGCAATAAATTAAGGGAAATACCATAAGGTAAATTCTCCAAAGTCAGAGATCTTTGTTCACTGAGGTACCCCAAATACCTAGAATAGTACCTGGTTCGTGGGAGGAACTCAGTAAATACTTGCTGAGTGAATAATGAGACAAGTCTTTCAGAGGATGGAAGAAGAAGCATCAGTTCCAGAGATCAGACAGGATGTTAAGAGGCAGCATGTAAGCTATATCTTGAAGACTAGGTAGGATCAGGCTAGTAGAGAGGATGAGCTTGGGCATTCTAGGAAGATATTTCAGGGAAAGAGGCCTGTCTGAACCAAGGCAAGGAGGCCACTAGGGCATGGACATTATGAACCGTTCACCTTGGCTGGAGTACAGGGTGCATGAGCGAATGTCATGCAAGGTAAACTGCAAAGGGAGACTAAGGTTAAATGCTACAGGGCCACCCTGAATGCCAAAGTTATTTCCTAAGCTGATCCATATATCTTCTCTTGGCACTAGGAGCTCGCACTTACAGAAACATTTTGTGCTGCAGCAGGAGGAAACAGGCGCCAGGAAATACAACTCTTGAAAAGTAAGAACTCTACACCAATGTGATGATAGATTTTTTTGTTTGTTTTTATTTGGGAATTCCAGCATATGAGCCAGCCCTCCTCAGCACACCCTCCAGGGAGCCACTGGGACCGTCTTCCCTCTATCTGACATGTGAATCTCACCACCCCAGCCTTCACTGGTCCTACCCTTGGGGAGGTAGAAAAGAGGATGTGGAACTGAACAAATGTAATCTGGAATTCCAGGCACTGTCCAGAAGAAGCATGCGCGGCAGCTCAGTCATGCAGAGCTTCTAAAGAAGTGCTTTTCCCATGGAGACTCCAAACCCTGTTTACTTGCCACTATTAATCTATGTTGAATCACACGTGGAGAACTCAGAACTGTTGGAATGAATTACCGATCACAAGAGTTATGAGTGTTAGTTGGAGGGAGGAATGAAATTCAAGATATGCTATTTCACTCTGTGTGTGGGTGTATCTCATTCCTTTCTTAATTTCTAGATATTAGGTTAGGTTCACTAAAAAAGTAAGTCTGGAAGTCAGGAGCGTCAGATGGTAATCCTGAGTTGCCACAAACGAGATTAAGATTTAGTTACTTAACCTTTCTGGATTTTCTCATCTATTAAAAACAAAATAGGAGGGTTGTGAGAGGGGCAGAGGTGGAGTCAGGGGTTGAGGAAGTGAATAATAGGAGGCATGCTGTGGCTGGACCATGCCACAGTCTTTCACTGTGAAAGAAGCATTTAGGTGAGGGATGGTCCAGGGTAGCAGAAAGCGGGTGGTGTATGGAATCAGAATTGGTTCTGAATCCCAATCCCTTGCTTACTGGCCATGCATCCTCCCAAGCAAGGCTCAACTGAGCACTCACTCTTTGCCTATTCCAAATGCTTTATGGTGTTAACTCAATTAATCCTTATAACTAACCCCATGAGGAGAATCATCCCATTTTTATAAGTGAGGAAACTGAGGCACAGAGATGACAACTTGCTCAAGAGCAATAGAATTGACAGTCTTTACCACTCCACTCTTCTGCACTAAAAGTAAGATGGTAACTTTCTGAACCTCTTTTAAGATGTTGTGTTTCCATAATGTACAGGAATAATAGTAATACCAATAATAGCCACCTTAAATACTATATAAGGGTGAGTTGGAAAACATTTTAGGTAAATCACAGGCTGACGTTTAAAGGACTTTCCAGCTCCAATTCAACAACAGTAATAATTGTATCTATTTAGCATCTAATGTACTCCAATACTCCAATAGGCACGTTTACCCCTACTTTTCAGAGAAGGACATTGAGGCAGCTAGTAAGCACTGGTCCTAGTACCATGCTGGCGCATCTGAACTCAAGTCTGCCTGGTCCTGCAGGCCCTACTCTTAGGATTCAGTGATGCGACTCACAGGCCCAAGAATCTCGGCACAAAGAGGCCTGAGCCCACGCAGATGAACTGGGCCAATGTGTTTCTAGAACTCTTTGACCTTCAAGTCACTCTGGAGTGAGAAAATGAGAAAGGCAAGGAGTGTGTCCAGGTCACTCAGTCGTGAAAGACAAATGTTCTTGGGAATATTCGGAAGATGCTCTGCCTGCCTCCTATAGGCACAGAGGATAGGCCTCTCCAGGGACTATTCCTATTTACATTCACATGGTCACCAGCCAGTTGGGAAATTAAGCTGAATGCCTGGTAGACTAGAATATGATCCATTGCCCAGACCATGTAAGCAGCGGCTCTCAGGCCTCCATATGTTTTAGATGGCCCAGGAAGATGACCAAGTACCAAGTGGGTGCTCAGGGTCAGACACCAAAGGCCTACTCAGGTGCATGTCCTGAGAAAACCTGGGATATACGGCTGTGGGCCTGGTGCAGAGGCCCAACCAGTTCTCACCACAACCCTGTCAAAGAGGCCAACTTGGTGCAGTGTAAAGACAAGCAAGTCTTTGAAGCCAGACAGACTGAGGTATTCTAAATCTTATCACGCTGTTTACCTGCTTTATGTCCTTGAACAAGTGATGAGCCAATCAGAATCTCAGTTTCCTCCTCTGTAAAATGAAGACAGAGCAACCGTGCTTCAAAAGGTTGCTATGAGGACTTTCTGAGGGAATATGAAAAAGAGTATGTCAAGGCTGTATATTGTCACCCTGCTTATTTAACATATGCAGAGTCCATCAAATGAAATGCTGGGCTGGAGGAAGCACAAGCTGGAATCAAGATTGCCGGGAGAAATATCAATAACCTCAGATATGCAGATGACACCACCTTTAAGGCAGAAAGGAAAGAAGAACTAAAGAGCCTCTTGATGAAAGTGAAAGAGGAGAATGAAAAAGTTGGCTTAAAGCTCAACTTTCAGAAAACTTAGATCATGGCATCCGGTCCCATCACTTCATGGCAAATAGATGGGGAAACAGTGGAAACAGTCGCTGACTTTGTTTTTTGGAGCTCTAAAATCACTGCAGATGATGACTGCAGCCATGAAATTAAAAGACGCTTACTCCTTGGAAGGAAAGTTATGACCAACCTAGACAGCATATTAATAAACAAAGACATTACTTTGTCAACAAAGGTCTGTCTAGTCAAGGCTATGGTTTTTCCAGTAGTCCTGTATGGATGTGAGAGTTGGACTATAAAGAAAGCTGAGCACCGAAGAATAGATTCTTTTGAACTGTGGTGTTGGAGAAGACTCTTGAGAGCCCCTTGGACTGCAAGGAGATCTAACCAGTCCATCCTAAAGGAGATCAGTCCTGGGTGTTCTTTGGAAGGACTGATGTTAAAGCTGAAACTCCATTACTTTGGCCACCTGATGCGAAGAGCTGACTCATTTGAAAAGACCCTGATGCTGGGAAAGATTGAAGGCAGGAGAAGAAGGGGTCAACAGAGGATGAGATGGTTGGATGGCATCACCAACTCAATGAACACGAGTTTGGGTAAACTCCGGGAGTTGGTGATGGACAGGGAGGCCTGGCGTGTTGTGGTTCATGGGGTCACAAAGAGTTGGACACGACTGAGCGACTGAACTGACTGATATGTAAAGTTCCCAACACATAGCAGGTGTTCAAAAACGCTCATCTCCTCTTCCCTGCTGAGGAAGAAGAGCTCTTCTTTCATACCCGGTCCCCATCAGAAAATGAGAGAGTACCCAGAGAGATTGGAGAGGGAATACAGCTTCCTCTGAGTCAACATCAATCACTTATTACTCATTCATTTATTCATTCAGTAAAAATTTACTGAGCATGTACCATGTGTTGAGCACTATACTGAATGCTTGAGAGGATCAGACATGGAGCCTTGCTATCACCTCCTCCACCACCCCACACACTCTCTCCTGCTCCCTGCAAGAACACCTGAGACAAAGAAGAGGGTTAGAAAGAACCATCTCCCTCTCAGAGGCAGGTCGTCAAGGAGCAGAGCCAATAGCCCAGTGAACGCACTGTGTGGTTGCAGTCAGGAAGGGCAATAGTGTCCAGGTGCTGAGAAATTGCTCTGTATGGAGAAAGGGATGGTGCAAATGCCACTCCTTTAACCACTGCCTGCAGTCCCAGCCCTGCATGCACATAGGAGGTACTTTTCAGGAAGACAGAGTAGATTCCAGGGCAAAGCAGACTGGGGAATTGTGAATGGAAGGCCTTTGGGGGTCTAAAGTAAAGAAATTTACAACTCTGTCTGTGATTCTTTACCTGGGGAGAGGTTCCCAGTAGGAACCAAGAGCATACTCAAAAAGCCCCTGGAGACTGATCACTGAATTTTCTATCAAGTCAATTAAAAAGGTATCAAAGGAGTTGGGAATAATGGGGTGTCAGACTTATCAAAGAGGGTAGATATTTTTCTTATATTTCTTATATGTAACCCAAATTCAGTTCTATCCACAATTAATGTTGTGATCCACATTCCACGTTCATAGAGTCAGGATGCTTCTGGGTGGGATGGGATGGGATGAGTTGGAAAGGAGAGGTGAAGCAGAACACTCCCTATCTGTAGAGGTGTGCTTGCCGGATGCCATGTGGTGGGCCATGGGAGGCTGGACTGGACAACCATCAAGGCTTCTCCAAGCCCTGAGGTTCCTTGCCATTGGTTCCATGTGATAAACCATGTGATAAACTTCTCCTCCATGTGATAAACTTCTCCTCCCAATTTCCCTGAATGCTTTGGGTCTCCCTGACATTATTCTTCTACTTTCACTGCAAGCCAATCCAAAAACACACAGGGTCTGGGATCAGAACTGTTGGGAGGGTTCCCATAGCACACTGCTCAGCAGCTGATGCGTCCCTTGGACTGCCAGAGAGGTCTGGAGAGGGGAAGCCAGCTTCAGCTTCACGGAGGGGCTCACCATGTGGGCCTTCCCACAGGAGGCCACCTAAGGGAAGAGGGCTGCCAGCTAATGGCCCAAGGGGACTTCTTTCTCCTCTCCTCGAGGAGAAGTCCAGGCTTGAGAGTAGAAATGACTTCAACTTGCATATTCCTTACAGCTCTCACTCAGCAGCTGACAGTTCTGAGTCCTGTGGAATGGGAGAACTCTACACAGCTTCTATGGGTCATAGAAAGGGCTTATCCCTGGTTTCACCCAGAAAACAGCACACAGGAAATAGCATCAGAGGCAATCTCTAAAGTTTCTCATTAGGGTGCCTTGGGATAAAGACAGGGGCTAATCCTTTAAGCTGAATAAAAGTGGAAAAAGTTTAACTTCTTCTTCCAGATCTCTTACCCTGAAGCCAGTGCAGACACTGGCAGGGAGCTCTGAAAGAGGCTTCATCTCATCTCTTGAATCCTAGGTAAAAATTTCGTGCTGGGTGGTCAAGTTGGTTTCAGCATGTGATCACGACATTCAGAGGCAATAATGTTGAGTAACAAGCATGAGCATGAAATGAGGAATCTGACAAATGTTAAAAAGAAAAAAAATTCCAGAATTATGTGTTAGAACTGTTCTTCTCTGCCGTGTTTACTCAAGTATTTGATCTTTCCCTCCTCCCAATCTTCTAAATTTTGAGAAGAAAATACTTTGAACTTTATTTTCATCCCATATCCTCTCACTGAGATTCGAAAGCTATAGGCAGTATTACCTAACATGGGAGGGTTTAGGAAGAACATCCAAAAACGTACAAACAGTGAGCCATCAAATGCTGCTGAGGAAGTGGCAGAAATCCTGACCGTACCACCACCATTATTATAATAACCACTTGATTTTTAGTTTAAAGAGCAGCATTAATTTTCTTTCTTGTGCATTTCTGTAAAGCAGCTTATTTGCCTATTAAAGAATTCAAACCATCAAGACAGAGAAACCTGGTAATTAGTCACCTTTATTATTAAAGGAGTAATTATACAATAACCACTTGACTTGGGTGAGGCAGCAAATGGAGCAGAAGGTCTACTGAGTGGAGGCTTAGGAGAAGGGGGAACCAAGTTTCAGCTGTCCACACACCCACAGTGTTGACCAGGGCAGGTCACCAGTCTCCGTAAGCCTCAGGTTCCTTGCCTCCACACAGAATGGCAGCTTCTTCTTGACCTAAGGGTACTATGAGAACCACTTTGGAACCCTGTGTGTAAAATGCCTTGGTCAACTGTACACCTTCTCCAATTCGGGGCATGACAGCCATAAACAATAGGGTGGCCTCTGGTGTATCATAAGTAAAGAAGGAACTAGCCTTTGTTTTAATTTGTATTTTACATTGCAGTACAGTTGATTTACAATGCTGTGTTAGTTTCAGGCGTACAGCAAAGTGACTGTTATCCATGCTATATTCATTACTTTTCAGATTCTTTTTCCATATAGGTTATCACAGAATACTGAGTTCCCTGTGCTGTATGGTAGACCCTTGTTGATAATCTATTTTATATATAGTAGAATGTATATGTTAATCCTAAAGTCCAAATTCATCCCTTCCCTCCACCTTTCCCCTTTGATAATCATATGTTTGTTTTCAAAGTCTGTGAGTCCATTTCTGTTTTGTAAATAATTTCATCTGTATCGTTTGTTTCAGATCCCACATATAAGTGACATATCTGTCTCTGTCTGACTCACTTCCCTTAGTATGATAATCTAGGTCCATCCATGTTGCTGCAAGAAGCAGTGTTTCATTTTTTATGGCTGAGTGATATTCCACTGTGTATATGTACCACATCTTCCTTATGCATTCCTCTGTCAATGGACAATTAGGGTGCTTCCACTATTGTAAATAGTGCTGCAATGCATCTTTCAGTGGTTTTTTTCAATATGACAGCTAGTCATAGATTAAAACTTAAAATTGTCATTTTGAGTAATAAAGGAATGTGGAGAGTGGTGATGATGATGCTAAACTTAGAAAATCGGGCCTGAATGCTGCTGAGGATGTTTAAAATAAATGTATTCCTTCATTCACTGGGCACTTCTTTTATGAGGTACTGGGGAAACTGAGGCACGAGCCCTCAGTGTGAAGGGGGCCCAAGCCCAGAGTCTTGTGAAGGGATTAGCACAACAGGGCAGGTGTTTGTAACAACACGGACTGAGGTATGCATTAGCCCAGAGGAGGACACCTGACCCAGAGTGGGTGGAGGGGAGCAAATTTCCTCTTAAATACATCTGATGACTGAAGTCTCAGGGTGCACCCGCAGAAGCAGAGTGAACCTCCTTTAGTTTGCTCCAGAGTGCCCAAGTCTGTCTTTCCTTTTCCACCCTCGTGTCAGTAGCCTTTGGGGTCTGTCTGGCATAACCTTGCCTTTGCACCTGTCTCTGAGGAGCACCTGTCATCCCCAGCTGCTTGCCACATTGGTAGTCTTCAACAAGTCTCTCTACCTTTAGGCACAGGAACAAAGGCCGTGGACGGGGTAGCTGCTGCTGCTAACCTGAGGCTTGAGCTCACGGTGCCCTATTACCCCGGGAGATTACTCACCCCTACCTCCCAGGGGCAGCACCTACGAGTATCTGAGAGGCAGAACGCTTCCACTATTGTTGGAGAGCTGCTCCTCCCCGCTGTTCCCTGCGCATTTGAGCAGGGAGGATTAGGGTGTGTCTCAAGTTGGCCTGGGGAAAACCCTGTTTCCCCAAATACAGCACGCAATTATAACAGAGGGCACAATCCTGTGAGCAAATAATGCTGGGACTGGAGAAAAAGAAGCTAATGATTTATGTCATTTCGCTCTACCCCTGACTTTCACAAAGCGCCATTACTCAGACCCAGGACAAAGGTCTGAGTGAACCAGGGCCCTTCTCACACACGAACCATGACACAGTGAGTGGTTTGGGCCTTCTGCACAGAGTTCCCTACCTCTGCTTCTGTGCTTCGAGGAAGCTCCTACCCACCTCACAAGACCCCACTCAAACATCACCTCCGACCTGTAGTCTGTGCCAGCAGAGAGGATGGAGTTACAGTACCAAGTTCTGAACTGCCAAAAACCGGGTGCAGTGGAGCTGGGCATATCTGATACTACAACAAGCCGGGGTTCTTATAGAAGACAACGGAAGGGATATCAAGTAGGCAATAAACAGTGCCTGCTCCCCAAAACTGCATTTTATACTTTCCACCCACCATCTTCCCCTTTTGGTGATCAAAAGATATTTTAACACATGAAAAGTTTGAGAATTTTATGTATTTTGTCCAACCTTAACTTTCCATACTCAAAGAGTCAAAAGATGGATGCTTCCTTCATTTTCTATCAAAAATCTGCAGACCATACAATGAGAAACACTCACATGGTACATTTGAGCCTAATAACATTCCTATGAGGTAAGTGTTATTATTCACATTTTATAAATGATTGAGGCATCAAATGATCAAGTGAGTTACAAATGTTTACCCAGTCAGGAAGGGCAAACTTGAGGTTAGAATCCAAGGCTTCTGACTACAAATCTAGCTCTTTCTCCACTAAAACCAGATATTTGATAGAGAAACAAAGAACCTAACAGAAAAAAAGACAAGTGGATTATGCTAAAATTTTAAACAGAATTAACTACCGAAAAGAGAGAAAGAGAAGGAAGAGGTCCTGTTCTCTTAAAGATAAGTCTGAAGTCCACAGATATAGAGCAAAGACAAGTGTGGCCCCACTCCCACTAAGATCAAACAGGGTACTAATTAAAGTAAGGGGTTTAGGGAAGGGCATAGGTCTTCCCATGATTTCTTTTTTCCTTCATTTGTTCAATCACCAGTGCGTTCATGCAAGAAACTTTGGTTCAGTATCCACTCTGGTCAGCCCTTGCTGGATATGCAGAGAGAAGAGCCTCTGGCCTCCAGAAGCTTCTAGTCTCCACAAGCATCCTGACTTCCAGCCACATGAATCTGCTAACTATTGCCCTGAACACTCAGGTCATTGTTTAGACTTCCAAGCTTTACACAGGCCACACCCTCCTCCTGAGGACTGTCTTTCCCATCTTCTCTTCCTGAAAAAGTCTTGCTCAGCTTTCCAAGTCCAGCCACAGGGCCCATTGCAGGTGCAGCTCAGGCTGTGGAACCCCTCTGAGCTCCTTCCCATGCTGCCCAGGCCTCTGCCTCAGCTCTGTGCCCTGGGGTACACGTAGAGGAGTTCTCATTCAGAGCCTGCAGTCCTTGCAAAAGTGAACTAAGGAAGTCTCCACAGCTAAAGAGGCCACCCTCTGCCAAGCCAATTTGATTTACCTTCCAACTCAAAGCAGGGGAAGTAGAACACAACCAGGTAATGATGGAGAAAGATGTAAACTAATCCATGGTAAGAAATCCTCATGGAAGAGAAGTTAATGAAGAGAAGGAAGAGGGTCTGTATGCTTTTGTAACTCAACAGCAACTCAGACAGTATTCTACACCCTTGATTCTGTCAATAAACTATAATTATTATAGCTCCATTTGTCAGAGTTAGGAGTTAATATTCTGACACTCTGATCTCTGAGCAAGTGCTCATATCTGGAGGACATGTGCCAGTCTAGAAAAGTAACCTTAAATAACTTGTCAGAACTTGTATAGCCCTGCCTGCATAGCCAACACTGCCCCTAGGTGGTAACAGCCCTCTGGTTACTGGAGAGGAGGTTTTATCATGGCACAGGGATCACTGTGGCTCCAAGATATCCAGTTCCATCTGCTTTTCTTTCATGTTCACCAAGGTACTTCAAGGATTAATTTCCTCTCCTTGCTAGGCTTGCAATACAACTTAATGAAGAGAAGCATGGCCTATGGTAGCAAACTCTACAGTATTCAAAACCCAACACAACCATTTTCTTAGTTAGGCAACTAACATAATCTCTTTGAGGCTCAGTTCCCTTGTCTCTGAAATTATAACAAAGAGATACACACCAACATTATAAGATGTTTGTGGGAAGAGATGATATAATGCACAGATGGTGCACAAGGTTTGCACTTAGCCCTCAGTACACTGGTAGTTATTATTAGTGACAAGTTCTTACTGTTACTTCTTTGATACGATATCTGGAAGGTATCTTTCTATCTTAAAAATTCAAGCACTGATATTTAGTTTCTACACCACTACTGTAAGAAGTAAGAATACACTGAGTCCAAAAGGTAACTTGCTAATGTCTAGGGACACTGATATGATGATATTCTTGTACCTCAAAGCCTTGGGTCAGTCCCTAAAGACATTACTGCCCTGGCAGCAGCTTTCACTCCCCTCTGAAATCCTCACACCCACTCTAGTGCACCTGCAGTTTCTATGCTGCTTTCCTGCTTCCATGAACTGCAAATGCCCTGCTCTGTGAATGCTTCCCCTACCAAAATATCAGCTCCTGGAGGCCAAGGCATATGTCCTTCCTCTCTCTGTAGCTCAGGATCTGGCCTAGAACAAATCTTATCATGTACATACTGGACAAATGATTTTAGCAGGGAGAAAGAGGGCATTATTGATTGAGTCCATGAGTGACCGCAATGCAAGAAGACCTTAGTTCTCTTTGTATCTATTTTCCCCCAATTCTAATCATTTTAAAACATTCATTATTCCCAGTGTCCTAGTCTGCTTTCTTTCCACTCCCTTTTCCAACGTTCACTCCCTTCTCTGCTTCCTATCCTGAAAACTCAAAACTGAGTGACTGCTATATGGCTTGTTGACAGCATTCATCAGTCCAGAACTCATGAAGTATCCCTTCCAAGAGTTCAATAAAAGTCAAGCCAAACCTGGACTGTCCATGAAGCACCTTAGGCTTACAAATAAAGAAGAAAGGAACATGGAATTTGGCTTCCCAGGAAGCTCAGTGGTAAAGAATCCATCTGACAATGCAGGAGACACAGGTTTGATTCCTGGGTCAGGAAGATCCCCTGGAGAAGGAAATAGCAACCCACTTCAGTATTCTTGCCTGAGAAATCCATTGGACAGATGAGCCTGGTGGGCTACAGTCCACGGGGTCACAAAAGAGTTGGACATGACTTAACGACTAAACAACAAGATGGGATTAAGTCATAAAACAGATACAAAATCCAATCAGAGAAAGGAGTGGGCCAGCCAGGTAGCTGCCCAGAACACCAAATTAGTCAGTATTAGTCAGAATGCCAAATAGATTCCCCAAATCCCAAGGATACGACACTTCTTGGCTTCTTGGTATTGACACGTCTAATGCAGGTCAGCAAAGTATTCAGCTCCATCTAGTCATTCAGGGACCTAGTCTGGCAGTGGAGCAAGCGATCCGATCGGGTTGTCATACCGCCAGCTTAAAAAATGGCTTCATACATGATATTATACATGTTTCACTGCTATTCTCCCAAATCTCCCCACCCTCTCCCTCTCCAGAGGGAGGGTATGGGGAGGGAGGAGGGAGGAGGGTTCAAGATGGGGAACACAGGTATACCTGTGGCGGATTCATTTCGATATTTGGCAAAACTAATACAATACTGTAAAGTTTAAAAATAAAATACAATTTAAAAAAAATCAGTAAAAGCAGAAAAAAAAAAAAAAATGGCTTCAGGCTTTAGCAAGGGATGGAATAGAGCAAGGGACTCGCCTTTGCTTTTAAACTGGTTGGCCGGAAATGACATGTATCACTTCCACTCAGTGCTCATTAGCCAGAATTAGGCAATAACCTATCTTATTTCAGATATCTTAAAATGTGAAATCTTCCTTAGGATACAACAGAAGTATCCATTTCAAAATTTTAAACATGGTGAAAGTGAAGTCGCTCAGTCATGTCCAACTCTTTGTGACCCCATCAACTATAGCCCACCAGGCTCCTCCATCCATGGAATTTTCCAAGCAAGAGTACTGGAGTGGGTTGCCATTTCCTTCTCCAGGGGATCTTCCTGACCCAGGGATCA
>NW_011494755.1:5095936-5101904 GCF_000754665.1 Bison bison bison
CCAAAAGGCAAACCAAACCAAGAAAAGCAATTTTTAAACTCTTTCTGAATGAGACTGTGCAACTATATTCTTGGAAGCTACCCCAATCCTCTTGTGTGTGAGTGACTTATACTATCCAGTTATTAGTGATGGAAAAACTGTGAGCTGGACAGCTATGCCAGATACATGAAAATGTTGTATTAGCATCAATGCATGTAGTGGATTCCCCATTTTCAATCTAAACATGAAAGGAACTTAATTTAATAGAAAACCAATTTCTCTCTCACTAAAATAAACGGTGAGAATATATATTTTAAACATTGATACAAGCAAATACCATAGTAGCTGCCTGAGGCACCCATGTCTCCAGGCCTTGGCAACAATATAGCTCAGTCAGAATCAGAGCCAACTCTATTTTTCTACTGATAAAAGGAAGCATCCTTTTTTCTGTTTTTTTGGCAATGACCCATAGTATGTGGGATCTTAGTTCCATGACCAGGTATCAGATTCACACCTCCTGCATTGAAAGTGCAGGGTCTTAACCTCTGGACCACCAGGGAGGTCCCAAAAAGAGGCATCTTGATGTAGACAAAGACACTGAACCTGGGCATAATAGTACATAAGCAATGGCATGCAAATTACTAGTCAATTTGGATTATCTATTTAAGCTACTATATAGCAATAATAATGTTTATCAAATAAGCTACCATATATACAAACAGTCAGACCTGACTAAGCACAGCACAGCACAGGATGAGCCTACTTGGGACATAACGTCTTCAATGTCTAATCTAAGTTGATTAATGACTTTGTATCAGGCAGGAGACTTGATCTTGACCCAAGCAAAATCCACATGAAGTGGGTCACCTTAGGAAAATTTGCATCCGCTTTCCTTTCTCCAAAACACCTGCTTCTGCCTTTACAACAGAGCTAAAGAGGTGACCAAGGTAAAGTGGAAGAAAGACCTTGGCACTCTTAGAGAAGAGACACCAGAGAAATCCAAACTCTTATTACCTGTCCTTGATGAGTAATATTAGGGGATTTTCCCTACCAGGAAACAGGTCTCCACTCCTAAGAATGCATATTGTCCATATCAAGCAAATACTACAATGCTGACCTAGTTAGTACTGTCAAATATAATCTTAGCAATGCTTTTTGTTAACTGAGTTTATTATGCTTAAGGACACAGCGTCAGATGAACAGGGAAATACCAAGTAGGCCTCCTTTGCATTCTATCTGTGGGAGTGACTGGACAGGTTTGGGGTGCTGACTCGTCAGCAACAAAAGAAAATTAAACCAAACCTTCCTGTTTAGTTTTCATGCTATATTTGACATTTCTGGGATTTCCCATTTCTTCTATCTACCATCCAATGGCAGAGCCCTCCTCTCCTAGGGAACACGGATCCACAGCCACTTTTCTTGGTTAACTTACACTTGGCATTTGGCCAACAAGCATTCCAATAGCTGCCCTCCTAGAGCCAAGAAATGGGATTTGACTCAAATGAAAATAGCCTTTTACTTTCACAATGGGAGAGAAATGTCCATGAAAATTTGCATTTGAGCTGACTTAGAGCCCACCTTTAGCAAAGGGGAAAAATATTTTCACAGTTGCTGCAAGTGATAGCAAACTCTCACCAAGCCCCACAGCCAGAAAGAGGTAGCTCATAAAGCCTGCTGTGAAACCTTGTCAGTAAAACAAATTTTATTTCTCTGGGACCAGTCCCTCCTGAAAATACCATGCCAGTTCCTTGCTGGAATTGTAAACAATGAATAAACCATCAGAAAAACATGAGTCCTTTTCTTCAAAGAAACTGAAGTCTCTGAGCATGCACTGTCTCATTAATTCTCATGACATATCTATAAGGAAGTCAAAAGCCGTCATTATGTTTTTCCCATTCTGCAGATTTTATGGGCTCCAACAATTGCCTAGGGTAACAGGACACATTGGTGGCAGAGCCCAACCTCCAGGACTGGCCAGTCTCCTGGGAAATTACTGTTTTCTGGTAAATTCTTGTGTCATCATATGGTCACTCTCTTATTCATACACTGGGCAAACAGTCATTGAATGCTGACTCCCTGCCAGCCAGTCTAGGAAGGGGGAGTCTGGAAGTAAACAGGTAATTACAAGGAGATCCAAGATCCATAGGCAACACAGCTGAGTGGTTAAGAACATGCCACGGGTAAACGAGCTCTGGGTTCAAATTCCTGCCTAGTCTCACATCTGCATTTTCCCATGGCACTGATCTTCTAACGTACTATATAATTTGCCTGTTTATTTGTTTGCACACACACACAGACACAGACATAGAAAATAAATTCTATGAGGATAGGGATCTTTTGGCTGTTTGTTCGGGAATGTGTCTTCCAGGGCCTGGCATGTAACTAGTGTTGAATAAACATATATTGAATAAATAAATTCACTGCATGACCCTGGGAAATCTACCTTCTTGGAGCCTTAGTTCCCTCATGTATAACATGGGGGCTGTCAAGAGGACTAGGTTAGGTAATACACACATGGGTTCAGCATAGAGGTAGGCCATAATAAACAGAGTAAGTGGTCTTAAATGTTAAATTTTGATGATACAGTTGTCTCCAGTACTAAGGGAGCACTAATAAGCATTAATGATCTCTACTTTGGGAGGTCAGAGAAGTCTGTGACGTTGTGTCCTGAAATTGAGTAGTGGAAGAAAAAAGGAAACGAAATGGACTCAAATCAGCAAGAAAGACAAGATCAAGACTAAAAAGATGTCACTGGAAGCTACTCTGAGGCCTCCTTTTTTGTCCACAGTCTTTCATCCCTGTACTCCCAAGGACTTCTGTACTTCAGAGGCACCTTCTCCTGGATTGCTTTCGGGACCCAGCAGAGAGCGAAAGTCCCCTAATTCCTCCTACACAAAGGCTTCTCCTTCAGGCCCAGCCACGGGCTGGATTCTGTGTGCTCAGTACAAATCCACCAAGATGAGACTGGCCGTGTAGTAACTACAGCAAGTAAAACAAGAGGCTTTCCGCTGAATGACACACCTGTGATTCAGTCTGCCCTGACAAAGTTGGAGATTAAGTTTCCTTGCCTAAAGCTGCAAGGAGAAACATGACACCCTTTACTGGCTATGAGTGGAATACACTTTATTAACCCGACCTTAATTATATTCCATTTTGAGATTCAATAGTTTCGATTGCAACACCACATGAAACCAGAGGGAACTGCACCCCACAGGACGCCGGACATAAACGAGATCGGAAAAGTGCCTCTAAGGCAGTGACCCACTTCTGCCAACCAGTCAGCAGTGAGCAGCCTGGAGCCCTTGCCTGGCTCTGGGGGAACCCCAGAGGTGGCCAGATCAGGGCAGGGCTGGGACGGCAGTCAGCTGGGTAATGTGAATCTGGCCTCTATTTGTAAGAGAAATCATGTCTCACTGTGAAAAGTAAGATGCAAACGTGGCAGGAATTACATGCAGCCTAAACTTTCCAGGGATGCAGTGAATACAACTATCTCCACACAGACGAAATTCTTTTTCATCCAATCATCGCAATCCAGTTCTAGCTAGAGGGAGAAAGTGACTTTTCAGTAGACAGACTAGAATCAACCTTATAAGAGGCAAGGGAGTTAATCCTGCACTACTTTTCTGAGGTCAATTTTCCCCAAATATTTTGCCTTCCAACCTGTACTTTTCAAATAAAGTTACTAAGACAACTTATTGGCCCAAGGGTTGAGTGTCTTCATTATTGTAATCAATAGCTATGAATTATTGGCACTTACTAGGTAGCAATCATTATGTTAAAAGTTTTATATGAATTATTTCATTAAATCTGCACAATAGTTTTATGATGTGGACACATGCAGTTCATTTTTCTAGTTTCCACAATCAGAAAAAGGCAGGACAGCTCACACTCAAGTCTACATGAAGCCCAAGCTTGTACCACTGCTGCTACACTCTGTCTCCACTGAAACACAGGATCTGAAATGATGAGCAGGATGCCTAATTCATCTGGGTCCCCCAGTGCCCTGCAGAGCCCTGATAGATGGTAGGTCTTAGTGATGTTTGGCCAATTAATTAATTAACTGGGCAAATTTAAAGAATCTCAGACTAGGAACAGAGGGGCCAGTTGGAAGCCGGCTCTCTCATGGTAACAAGCCATGTGAATTTGAGCCAGGCAATTCCCCTTGGGCCTTGGCCTTCCCACTTGAACAATGAAATAGCTAGACTAGATGACCTTTGATGGTATCTCATTCAGGGTCTTGCTCCAAGTTCACCTGGCCAGCCAGCACCTAAAGCCTGCATTGGAAGCTTGTCTGCCTCTCCATCTCCCACCCCAAACTTGAATCCACGTTCGCAGAAATGGGCGCTTAGTTTGACAGCACGTTGGCCGGAGCCCCAGTGAGTCATATTTCAAGCTAGGCAGGAATGTAGGCATGCACATGAGTTACTGTTAAAAACACAAGGCTGGTGTCTATCTACCAGGGGGAAGAACAGTTAACACAACCACGACCCAGGGTTCTCTTTAATCTGACATATGAGAGAATGAGTCTCTGTGAGCCCAAGGGGGACCCTCTCCTCAATCATGGAAACATGCAAATATTAAAAAAAAATCATTAAACACCTCATCTTTCTGAACAGGTGAGGTGTCTAAAATTAAACTATTATCATTTAGTCATGGTCAGTACTACATCCAGGACACTTTGCCACATTCAGCAAATTGCTTTTATTGCTATCCTGTACCAAGTATGAGATGAGGCAAAGATACTATAAAGAGGAGAAAATAAATTATTCTTACCTCAAGAGCCCCAATCTTGTGAGATTTAGCTATCATTCAAGTTGGACTTGTAAAAGTCAACAAAGAAAGGACTAATTCTGACAAGAGAATGGAACAGCAGGAAGGCTGGCTGGAAATTGGGGCTGGTTTCTGAGGACATGATACTCAATTTAAACTTCGATAAAAGAATGGGCTTTGACAGGTGGAAGTTAAGGAAGAATATTTTACCAAAGGCAAATGATTAGTGAGTTTTAGTTATTACGCCATGACACGCACATATGTACACACACACACACAAGTTATCCACATTCAGAATGTCCCTCTGCACACACCTGTACACACTCACCAGGTTTCTGTGGGCCCAGCCCCAGGATTTCTCACTAACCATTAGGAATAAAACTGGTCACACTTCTCGTAATGGCAGGATTGAAACACATGTCTCTGTTAAGTACAATTTAAACCATATGCTTCTGCCTTATTTCTGCCTAGTTCATCAAAATTGTCTTTCACATTTGAGTCTGGATAGCCAGAAGCCTTCCAAGTTTTTTTTTTTTCTCTTGACATGTAGGAAGTTGTCTTTTTCCAAAGAGAAAAACACTCTGAAATCACAGAAGATTCCAGGCTGCTCTTGGAAGGAATTAGATGTGTTTAGATTCACACACAAAGTCTGAAAAGGTAAAGATTCTTCCAAGTTGAGTTTATTGGCTCTGCATGGTCACACAGTGCTCCGCGTTTTCCTTTATTTTAATACTTACCATAAAACTTAATGTGGAGATATAATTTCATAATACAGGGCCCTAGTGCAAGGGGCAGCAAACCCAAACAAGTGGCGCAAATATGACTGGCCACCTATTTATATGAACTGCCAGTTAGGACTGGTTTTGTGTTTTTAACTTGTTTTTAAAAAATTAAAGGAATAATACTATTTTGTGATATGCAAAAACTATATAAAACTCAAATTTCAGTGTTCCTAAGTGAAGCTTAGGAACCAGAGATCAAACTGCCAACATCCTTCGGATCATCAAAGACACAAGAAGGTTCCAGAAAAACATCTACTTCTGCTTAATTGACTATGCCAAAGCCTTTGACTGTGTGGATCACAACAAACAGGAAAATTATTCAAGAGATGGGAATACCAGACCACCTGACATGCCTCCTGAGAAACCTGTATGCAGGTCAAGAAGCAACAGTTAGAACTGGACATGGAACAACAGACTGGTTCCAAATCGGGAAAGGA
>NW_011494755.1:5102149-5129090 GCF_000754665.1 Bison bison bison
AAATAGATGGGGAAACAATGGAAACAGTGACAGACTTTATTTTCATGGGCTCCAAAATTACTGCAGATGGTGACTGCAGCCATGAAGTTAAGACACTTGCTCCTTGGAAGAAATGTTGTGACCAACCTAAACAGCATATTAAAAAGCAAAGACATTACTTTACCAAGTCTGTCTAGTCAAAGGTATGGTTTTTCCAGTAGTCATGTATGGATTTGAGAGTTGGACTATAAAGAAAGCTGAGTGCAGAAGAATTGATGCTTTTGAACTGTGGTGTTGGAGAAGACTCTTGAGAGTCCCTTGGACAGCGAGGAGATCCAACCAGTCAATTCTAAAGGAGATCAGTCCTGAATATTCATTGGAAAGACTGATGCTGAAGCTGAAACTCCAATCCTTTGGCCACCTGATGCAAAGAACTGACTCACTGGAAAAGACCCTGATGCTGGGAAAGATCAAAGGCCAGAGGAGAAAGGGACGACAGAGGATGAGATGGTTGGATGGCATCACTGAATCAATGCACTTGAATTTGAGGAAGCTCCAGGAGTTGGTGATGGACAGAGAAGCCTGGCGTGCAGCAGTCCATGAGGTCCCAAGGAGTAGGACATGACTGAGAGACTGAACTGACTGACGGAAGTGAAGCTTTAGTAGCACACAGCCATGATCATTTCATTTCTTTACGTCTCCCTGTGGCCACCATGAGACTTAGTGGCAGTACTGAGTAGTTGTGACAGAGACTATATGACCTGAAAATCTAAAATATTTGCTATCTGTCCCTTTACAGAAGATGTTTTCCAACACCTGCTCTAAGGTAGCAGGTTGCTCTCACTCAACTGGATGCTAAGACTTTTTTAAATAGGTCTTAATGCTGAAAAAACAAAACTGTCTCAAAGTTCTCAGTAGTTATTATCCTCTAGGAACTAAAGAATTAAATTTACCTTTGGGTCATATTATCCTTTGTCCTTTGTTCTTGGAAAATGAATCAGTGTGGCCTTTAATTACCCAGATGTAAAGCAATATATATTTGAGGAAAAATGAAGTAACCATTAATCTTAATGTAAATGTTTATACAGAGAAGTAAAGAATTCTCTTTAATATATATGTCAGATGTTTCTTTTAGCATAGCTGCATCTTTGTAGACTTTGTAGCTTCTTTAGAGAAAAAAAATTCCTTTAGTTTTCATCTTTTCTATGATTGCATATCATTGCTTGTTCTTGGGGAACTGTGTGTGTGTTTTCTAGAATTTTTACACATTAGACTGGAAGTACAGATCTGAAAAACTACAAGAAAAATGGGAAAGACTCTGTTTTTACATTAAGCTGAGGTTGAGGTTAGATTGGCTATGTTTATGTCATTTTGAACTATAATAAGATGTTATTTAAGATGAACAACAACCTAGGCTTTGTGAAATGATGATGAAATATTGCATTCTGATGTGATGGTATTTTGGAGATCATAGGCCCAGGGGCAGAATTTCATCAGAAAAGAAGGGGTGTCCTTGCTGTATATTATTCTCAAGAGAAGGATAACATACAAGGACTAAGGCTGCAAGACTGGTCAATGACAAGGGGAAAGAATAAAACTCTTCTTTTTCTCTGGACCTTCATAAACTGAGGTCTAAACTCTGGTGAAAGGGATATAGGTGACTGTAGGTCACAGAGACTCCCATAAAGTAAAATGGTTTCTTTGAAATAGCTGGGATGGGGAATGACCATTCAGAGGCCTTGGGAGAATGAGTCTGGACCTATAGTCCTTGAAAACAGACACTGGAAACAGCAGTTCTAGAATATTTACTGCTTGTACTTACCTCCTATAAGCCTTAACATCCAACAGAGTTGTGTTCTAAATTTATCATCTAGGCTCAAGTATGTGGTGATAAATTAAGAACTTGCTCTATATTTAAATGAAATATAAAGAGGAAATGTAACCAACTGAGGATGCCAATACCCAGTGGAGCAGTGACTGGCAACAAGAGAAACTCCACAGCATGGCAAAGGGTTTCATAATGGGTCTACATGTGTGAGTGTGTGCTAAGTCGCTTCAGTCATGTCCAACTCTTTGCAACCCCATGGACTGTAGCCTACAAGGCTCCGCTGTCCATAGGATTCCCCTGGCAGGAATACTGAGTGGGTTTCCATGCCCTCCTCCAGGGGATCTTCCCAATCTTCCCTGCGTTTCTCTCTTAAGTCTCCTGCATTGGCACACAGGCTCTTTATCACTAGTGCCACCTGGGAAGCCCCAGTAGGTCTACACTAGGGATCTATTTATTTACACACATAAGCCAGTATCCAGAGGAACTGTAAGAACCAGCTGAGAACACAGCAAGTAAGATACAGGTTGGCCATCAAAGCTGACAACGGCTCAAGCCAATAGCAACAGTTTTTAAAGAAATGTGACCTCATTTTACAGTTTTATAGGTGGTAGGAGTTACTTCTGCTGATAGCCTCCCTTAAGCTATAAGCTTCTTAAGAGTGGATAATCTCTCCATCCCCATCATCATAATTCCTGACTCCAAGTAGGATTTGAATACAACAAATTATCCAACAGAAAAGCACAGGGTTTCTTCCCACACATTCTCATTATAAAGAGTCCCCACTCAATCAAGCTCAGGGGCACACTTTAAAAGAGCCACTACAAGTGTCACCAAATCATCTGATACTTTTGCCTCCAAAACTAATCCTGAGAAATTTTCAAGAACACAACTGAATAATTTCTAATGAACTACAACGGCATGTAGGCATGTCTTAGAACAACATCTTAATTATCCAGGAAATATTAAGGATTACAAATAACTGTTACACAGATATGGCTATCTGCTTATGACTACTAAATTGAGATTCTTTTATTTGAGAGTTATATATACACCTAATCAACATCCAATACATTAAATATTAAAAACAATAATTACTTTCAGCTAACTTGACAATGGCCTCACAATGCCTCTCAGCAGACTCCCTCGAAGCCAAGCATTCTCAACCAGACAGTACAGCACCCAAATCCACATGAAGCCCAGGGCCCAAACTTAGTTCTAGGAAGATGAAAAAGAAATTGATATTACAATGGTACTGTATACATGTATCCTTTCAAAGGGTTGCAGTACATAAAGAGATATGTGGCATATCTGGGACACTAAAATCACACAGGGTATGATGACTAATAGAAAAGCGTCTGACAAGACTCCTTGTGAGGTTGAGAACCATCCCTTGGGCAATCACTAACACACCCCTGAAGATGGCACGTTAAAGGAAAGCCATCTGTCCATCTGGATGGCCTAAGAGTTCGTTTTACTGATAGGGGAAGTGAGTCTCTGACAGGCCAAGCGACTTGTCCCAGGTGACATGCACAGGGATCGGCCTAGAAAAGACTTAAATTCTGGCTGAGTGCCCAGTTCACAGTGTGTCATGTTATCCTCACCACCAGAGAGTTTATTTTTCAATCTTTTTGGTTAAAATTATATTTCTTTATAGACAGAAAGGAATAATACAAAGAAAAATTAAATAGTTAACTCACACTGTGAAATGTACATGGAAAACAGTGCAACGAATGCAGACGACCTATGGCTCCTTTACTGAGCGTCTACTGTGATTATGGACCTGTGCCATGTCTCAGATTCCCAAGAAAGTGGACTAGATTATCTTGAAGCTCTCCTTGTCCTGTCATGCTACATAGATTCCCACCTTATGTGTACATCAGGGAGTTGAGGGAACTGCAACAGCATTAATAATAATATACATAATCAGTCCCTAATCACTCATGTTGTTCCAAGTCAAAAGGAGGCTAAACTTCAAAATAATTTCTTGGTTGTGAAACGAATATTGTTTTTTGCTAAGTTGCCCTTTAAACAGCCCACATGGGCTGGCCCACTTTCATGAAGCAGTTCTACACGAGTAAAAATCCCAGGGACAATCCTGCCAAGGTCAAAGCAAAGACTTTCCATTCAGACCATCATCCCTTCTGGCCAAAGCGTGGCTGCCAAAGCTCTTACATGAGCAAGGGGAGCTAATGAATAGAATTTGCATGGAATAACTTAAGCTGATATTGGCATTCCAAGAAGACATCTGTGTTGACATCTTACTCTCTCCTTTCTCATCTCTCCTCACTGTTACCAAACTGACCTCTCTAAAATGTATATCCGAGCATGTCATTCCCCTGCTTACTTAATCTGGATAGCTCCTTACTGTCTACAGGACTAGCCCGAACACCTTGACAAGGCACACCAAAGTCTTCTCAGACTGGGTTGTGTCTACCATTTCTGCCTCCTTTTCTGACAACTCCCTCCCCCATTATCCTTTTACCCTTTCAGCTCTATACTTTACTCAAACCAAGAAGCTACTTACTCCTCAAGATAACCTTGTCCTTTCCTATCATTGTTTCTTTGTAGAAGCTATAGTCCTTCTGGGGGATCTACAGCAGACAAACCCTTATCCTTCAATACACAGCTCACATATCACCACACTGGGAAGCCTTCCTTGACTCACGGCTGATTTTCTTCCTCATAATGGACAACTTAAAGATTCATATGATTGCTAATGAAAATAAGACCACAAACTTGCTTCAGGGATGAGACTGTCTTCATCTTTGTATGGTTAGCACATAGTAGGTGCTCATTAGACGACACTGAATGGATGAATAGTAATACTGATTTATGGAATTCAATTAGCACAATTGTTATTGATTTCCAAGTAGCCTACCAGAACTGCCCAAATATATAGTCCACATTTACTCCTTAATAATATAACAGTGGTATTCTGCAGTGTTTCTCACAGGGTGGTTAACAACTTAAAATTTCTTAAATTATGTGTGAGAGAAATCTACATGGATACAATATTAAATAACACTGATTTGCATGTTGGAACAATTATTCCTTTTCCAATTCTGTTTCAGTCCTGATGGTGATATAAAGGAGAAAGATTCGGTTTGATGCCATACGACTTCAGCATCTCTCTAAAAACATGTCAAATTATTTATTTATTTATTTATTTTTTTGATGCTAATTTCTACATTTATTGTAGACTCTATTTCAGTACTAGAGGTTAAATTTTCATCACCAAAAAATGAGAATAATCTTACAGCTACTACTAAGGTAATGAGCTGTGAAATTACTTTCCCACTATTGTTCTGAAAATATACCCCTAGATTGTTAAGAGAAATTCCAGCTTCATTAGATCTGTTAGTTAACTCTTCAGTCATCATCATATACCCCTAGATTGTTAAGAGAAATTCCAGCTTCATTCAGATCTGTTAGTTAACTCTTCGGTCATCATCATATACCCCTAGATTGTTAAGAGAAATTCCAGCTTCATTCAGATCTGTTAGTTAACTCTTCAGTCATCATCTACTGTCGGCTTGATTATCACTCCTCTTCTTGTTTGACCCCAACCAACTAAACACCAGTGTTTCTCAACTCTTCGGCTAAGTGCAATCTTTTCTCCTACTTCTGTGCACACAGGATTAGTCAAGACGATTTTACCCAAATCAGCCTTGACTGCGCTAACTCTTCCTCTGTCGACAGGGATCCTATATTCACCATAAGCACTTCATTCTTAGACAGCTTTGGTACTTTCGCTGCTTTCTTGTCTCCTTTGGTGCGAACACCTAGAAGCCTTCTAAGCAGGAAATAGGAAATTTCCAGTTCTGTGAAGATCTCAGGTAAAGCTCCAACCGCACCAAGTACTTGCCCCACCATTCTGTCAGCTCGGCACAAAGTGGGGTCAATTTTTGTCCCAACTCCAATAAGACCTCCTGGGGCAGCATACTGAAGATCACTATGCTCTGCGAAAAGCGATACAATTTTGGAAAAGATAGGTTTACACATGAGTTTTCCTTCACTGTCTTTGGGAACAATACCAGGTCTGACTTCTATCTCCTGGCCCACCTTTAATACTCCTTTTAGAATACTACCACCAGCTACACCCCCCTTAAGGTCATCAACTTCACAGCCAGGTTTGTTGACATCAAAGGATCTAATAACAATTAGTCTGGGTTCTGAAGTAAAGTCTCTTGGGGGTACTGGAATGTTCTTTACTATGTACTCACAGACAACTTCAATATTGTATTTTAGCTGAGCAGAAATTGGGATAATAGGAGTGCCTTCTGCTACTGTACCTTGAACAAATGCAAGGATCTGTTCATACTGTTCTTTAGCCTGGCTTTCTTTTACCAAATCAATTTTATTTTGTAGAATCAAAATATGCTGCAGTTTCATGATTTCTATAGCAGCCGAGTGTTCAGATGTCTGAGTCTGAGGACAAGTCTCGTTACCCGCTATCAACAGAAGAGCGGCATCCATCACTGCGGCCCCGTTCAGCATAGTAGCCATCAGAATATCATGGCCAGGACAGTCAACAAAGGAAACATTCCTGACTAATTTGAAGTTCCCTTTGGTCCCTGGAATGTCTGTATGACTCATCAGGTGTGCTACTTCCACAAGATCTATAACATTCTGGCCGAGGACAACTTGGGTCATCAAGTTTATAAATCTTAGCATTAGCATAGCCAAGTTTGATGGTAATATTTCTTTCCAGTTCATTTTTGAAACGGACAGTGTGGACTCCAGAAATAGCTTTTACAACTGTAGATTTCCCATGAGCTACATGACCAATTGTACCTATATTAATTGTGGCTTGTCTGCCGATAACTTCATGTGAAAGTGGCGTCAACTTGGAAACATCCAAAGTGGCGAGATCTTGCCGAGAAAGGTGTGGCTGCCCTAAAGTCACACCAGCCTCGCCCCCCCGCCATCTTGCCCGGAGAGCTAAATTTTTTATTTTTAAGAAAGAGGGAACGAACTTAGGATCAAAGAATTCAGTGACAGGAAAGACAGAACAGGACTTAGGATCAGAGACTTCAATGATCGTCAATACCTAGCTAAAGTGTAAGGGCACTGCTTCATTCTCACTGTTTTTATTTTCATGGTTACTTTCCAGTTTTACAAAGTGACATTAAATTTTTATTTACTGTCAAGCTATAAATTTTTCTTGTTAAATTTATTTAAGTTATAAAATAAGTCAGTTTAAAGAAAAACAATAAGGAAATATCATTACATGTACTTGTTAGCATTACAAAAATAAAGAGGATGGTATCCAAAGGATGGTATACCTATTATAGCTTGAGTGAATAAAGTCTTAGTAGACAAAAGATCCAGGAGGGTCACAAGTCTTCTGCTTTTGGGTACGTTACTAAACTTTTTTGAGCATGTTTTTATGTAATCATTGCTACTTTTCCTATTCAAATCTGTTACAAAAATCAAGTGAAATAACGTGTATGGAAATGCTTTGGAAAATGTAGAAAGCAACATTATGGTCATCAAAACAACCAGCCTCATCACAGTATACCATTCTTTCCCATCCTGTCTCATCCAGGGTGGTTGAAATTGAACTTTGTTGAGTTCTAATAGATTTAATCTTCTTCATCCCCAAATTTCTGTTAAAACAACCAAGCCTACTTTTAAAATAAGAAAATATCTCAGGAACGGTATCATGAATCGATCAAAATAAATGAGAAATTTCTGCCAGAGGGCCATTTGAGAAAATCACTGACCACTCCACTACCCAAGACCTGTAAAGAGCCTGTAACCACACCCTCAAGTCAGCAATCAACACGTACATACGCTGGGGAACAGGTAAAGGGGTTCCCATTGTAGTGGAATGCAGGATGAAGGGAAGTGCTATCTTCAAACCCACAAATGACCTCTGGAAATTGCAACAGTTCAAGCAATCAAGACAGTGGTGCTGAGGCTTGGGGGTGGAGTACACGTTAGGGGTGAGGTGGTCTATTGAGGGGTCACCAGAAATAACCAGAGTTATTTCTGCCCTCTGGTTACACACAAAAAGGACAAAAATACTAAGCAAAGAAATGATCTTTTCATTTCCAAGTAACTGGACCTCAAATTTAATAAAATAAAGCTAGAAGATTCTAATCTCTTCTTCCTTTTTCCCCTTATACTTTTCCAGAAAATTTCAACCAGGAATCTATAGAATCTGTAAATCTATAGAAGCTGTAGAATCTATAGATTCCTGGTTGAAATTTTCTGGAAAAAGTATAATGGAACAATTCAAGCATATGCAAGCCAGGGGATGAGCCTTGGTTTAACGACCTTCCTAATGGATACAAAGATTAGGATGAAGAGGGGGCAAAAAACAAGTATCTGAATTTTAAAGATCCCAAAGTTTTAAGGCTCATGGATGCCCAACATCAACTTTCAAATGCAAAGGACATTTTTCCAAATAGAATCATTGAATGGCATTCTCCTTTGCTAAATCTAAGATGTTCCTTTCTATTCTCTCAAATGAAAAATAAGCAATTTATTGCCTCTCCTATTCCTTTGTCTTAGGACTTTGTTCCAGACAGAGTTTGTCTACTCCATGGTGACAAGTTACATTTCCACAGTCCATTATACCTCTGGCCTGAGAAAGATCTCAGGTTGGCCTGGTAGGCTGGCCTACAGCTGAGAACTCATAATCTCACCTTGGATTAAATACAGACTCCCAAAGGACAATCTCTCCCTTCCCAAGGGTATCTGCCTCCACAATCTCATCTCCATTGGATTGAGCCAAATTCGAAGACTCCCCAGAGAAAGTTGAGGTCAGGAGTTGAAAACAACAGCTGAAATCTCAAAAGAAACTGCAGGAGAGTTGGGTCTTCTCCATCCCTGGACTAAGACTCAGGCAACTGCTGGATAAGCATGACTCAGAAGACAGTTCTGTGCCTGTGAACAAAGCCAAGGCCTTTGGGCTGCATGATCGTCACATCACATTCATACTAGTCAGCCAACAGGTGAGCTGCTCTGACTAGCACATCAGATTGCTTTCTGGACAGGATTTCTGCAGAGTCCGCTCCTCACAGGGCAAGCAACAAATCTGAGTGAGACAATAGGAGCAACCGCAATGAGTCAACGATGGGGTGAGTAAATATGAACGTGAGCACCTACTATACCCTTGGCCATGGGTGGGCTCAGGAAATTCACAGATGAAGGAGAGATGGTTCCTGCCCTTGAGAAGCTAACAGTCCACTGGGAAAAGCAGATAGATAACCTTATAATAGTAACACACTGTGGTGGTGCCATCATGGGGATGGATCCACTGCAGGAGCACAGATAGAGAAGAGTAAATCATTCATAGAGGCTGGTCATGAACATTATGTCATCTAAGCCAGAGCTCCCAGGTTGGTCACTCCATTGATGGAATACTAGTGAAAATTGATTGGTCTGAAGAAAATGTATATTTGGCTTTGGAGCAAACTGTGTACATGCCCATAAAAATATCCAAGGGTAGTTATTAAGAAAGGAAAAAGACTTCTCTTGGTTAGTGAGTATTTTATCTGTTTGCAGGGCAGACATTTTCACTTGCATATAGAGTAATAAAAACAGTGGAGTTAAAGGGGGATGGTTCAGAAAATGCTGGAAAAGTAGAAAGGTCAGGCTGTTAAATAGGAACATGACTTCTTTTGCTCTCTATAGGAATACCGAATAAGTACATGAAAGAGAAATTTCCATCAAAATTCAACTGCCTCACTTCTCTTTTGACCATGTTTCGGATGAAGATATTTGACTAGATAAAGCAGCTCCAGCTTCAAGCCGACAGGCCTGCTGGCTTCTGTCCAGGATAAACACTGTCAGTAAAACAATCCCTCCCCAGCCTCTCAGGAGAGTGCTGACTGGAGCTACCAGCATTCCCTAACTTCTCCTTATGAAACTTAGAACACAAATCACACCGTGGGTCACCAACTGAGCTGTCGTTGACTTGGGCAAAGGAAAAACAGAGTCGTTTCATCAAACACAGGTGGCACCACTCTCCTGTTTCATCACCAGTTTTACCTGAGGGGCAACGGAATCAACATACCTCTCTTCATATTCGTTTTTGAAAACATTTGAGGCTAGTTATCACTCTTGGAAAATCAAAAGAAGTAGTTTTAGGGTAATAGAATCTGCTGTAGATCAAGAATCAAAAATAACTGCGCTTAACTTAGAGCCACTGGATTTTTGTATCATCTCAGACAGGTCACTCTGCCTCACTGGGTCTACTTCCCAGAAGATCTTCCCATTTATTCCAGTTTATTTTGAAAGGCTGTGACTTTCAGGTTGATAAATTTGTTTAAACACTGAATTCAATCTAAAGATTCAGATGAAAATATTTCACTCACTCACTTTATAAATATTCTGAGATTCTACCATGCACCAGGAACTGTCCCAGACATTGCGTTAGATTTAGTAAGTTTCCCCATTCTTTGTTCCAAAGAGAATTTGTGGCAGCTTGCGATAATAATTCAGTACAATAACTATCAAGTTTGAGGAAAATAAAATGAAAGCAGGCATCACACGATCACATATAATCATCTAACTGATCATATAATCAAATGCATAGCATGTCTTTCTTAGTTATTTGCTAGAGATGGGCCACTATCTTATCTCTGAGCTTTTCAAAAGTCAATGTGAAGAGGGGAACAATCTATTTCATAAAATTCTGTGTCTGTAAGACACAAATAGCATCAAAGCTATTTCTGATGCTGAGAAGTGAATATTTAGAATCAGCTTGACATTGTTAAATACACCCAACTACAGAAACCTTAATTCAACAAACATTCACTCACGCCTACTCTGTACCAGCTCTTGTGCCAGTTATTAAAATGAGTGAGATGAGTAAGATCTAGTCTGTGCTCTTCAGGTCTTTCTTAAGCATAAACTGCAGTTCAGGATTTGCAGGCTATGGCTGTCAATTCCTCTACGCCCCACCAATCCCCCACAAAAAGGGGAGATTATGAAGTAACCTTCTAGAAGTCATCCTGAGACAGGCTGGAACCTGGGACCTAGGACCTTTGCTGCAGTGCTTGCACCTGAACAAATGTCTCCTCGAGTAACAAAACAGAAAGAAACTATAACAGACTAAAAATAATTGCATACATGTACAATTGAGGCTAATTATAGACAAGAAGATATAGAAAGACCTAAAACCTAACTGCTACTGCTGAAGAGCCAGGAGCAAAAACAGAGTACTTATTGTTCATGACCCTGCACACAACATCCCCAAAGGGGCACGCAAACGACCAAGCCGCCCCTCTGGCCAGACCCCCGGACCCGCCCCTACCCGCACCCCATGTAAAGAACCAGCTTATCCCTTCTCAGGAAGCAAGCAACGGAACCTGTTGTTCTCTCTCCCTCCTGTTGCAGAAGGAGTCCCAATAAAGCCTTGCCCAAATTTCTTATCTGGCCTCTTACCAATTTCTATAAGGAGGCCAAGAACCCAGAACAGGAACACTCCTTAGAGGAAATCCCAGTGGTATGTTGAAGCTATGTATAGAGATGAGAGTACAGGAGTAAGAATAGAGGGATACCCTCTGTGGTTTGGAGAGGCCCTCCATCATCCCCCTGGTCCCACTGGTCTGGAACACATTTCTACAAAATAAGCACATGTAATTTGGGTATGTTTTAAAGCCTTCATCATCAACAACTCATTTTCCCTGCAATGAAATACAACGCAAATGAGAACAGTCAGACCCTAAAGCAGCAGCAGCAGGGTCCCTCTGTCCTGCCTGAAGTGCTGAGCTAATGCCAGGCCAAGGAGTCCATCTCTCTTCAAAACAGCCAAATTGCTCCTAGGCACACACAGAACTTGATGGGGAAAAGATGTGGCCCTTCGGAATGCAGCTACATAGATGCTTGGAGGCACGTAGCTCATCATCCCCCTTCTCCTAATGAGGATCCCATCAAAAGCCACCAAATAAAGTGAGCTATGGAGTGGTCAAGTGACACACTCCAAAGCATGCCGCAGATCAGGGACTGCACTGCGGATCCTATTTGGAGTTTTACATCTCAGCTCCTTTACAACTATGGCTTCCTGAGTACAGAGGCCATGTCTTAATGCCTCATTTTATCCTGCAGCCACAGTGTCCTTCCCTGTGCCTGGAGCTTCATCAGGAGCTTTGATTGGGTTCTTGCAACCCAGGGGCAGGCGGCCTCCATCTAGCACAGATTATGGACACTGGGAACACAGCTGAGTTCTTGAGGAGTTTTAACAAAATACACAGGTGCCTAGGACCCACCCCAAAACAAGTGAAATCAGAACGCTAGATGATTTCATGTGCAAGTGGGGCTGAGAACCGCAGATTCAGCTTCTCATAAAACCAAAACATGGCCATCGTGTCTTGGGCTGGAGCCCAAAGTCACAATGATCTCTAAATTCATTGTCTTAGGAAGGTAAGTTCCAACTGGATGTCCTTGCCAAGGCTTTCACCATGTTCAACTCAAGGTATTCAAAATGAAGAGGAGGTGCCTTTTCCCCTCTAATGTTCATATACTGCCATCTAGTGGTCGCTTTGGCTTTTCCAGAGGTGTGTCCCATAAAGACACAATTGTGCCTCAGCTGTAGCTAAGAGATCCTGGGTGCCAGAACCCCAAGCCATCTTATTATCTGGATGCTTTTTCTTGCAAAATATTTGATGATTTCTTCTCTCGGGGTGTTTTCAAGTCTTTAATTTTATTTGGATAGGGAGTCCAGGGTGGAATTGGACCCAGGCCTAAACTGAGAAGCTGGAAACAACTTTGCAGGTTCAAGAATTTCTACATATGAGCCCTACCTCAACAAAGTGCCAGTCCTGTGAACTTGGAAACATCATTTCACTTTCTGGTGCTTCAGTATGTTCATTTGAAAGACAGAAAGAATAGTTATGTCAGAAATCTTTACAATGAATGAGGTCACTAATGTGTGAATTTCTTACATTCATAATCATGAAAATAATTAAACATACACATACACACAAACATAATGATTAGATTGATACATGTTACGCAAGTTTAGATGCAAATAGTATCAATACATGAACAAATAGGTGGCTACAACTTTTTATATATAATAGATAAACTCACATTCCACTGAATTTTCATATAGATATACTGACTTGACTGAAAGATTACCAAAGCAGAGAATACCTGAGATAACGTCATCAGAAGCTGCCTAACCCCATTTTTTTATTTAGAGAGGATATTAGGGAAGACCTGAGGAAGGGAGGGGCTCTAATCAGGGAGTCTGTGCACGACAGTGCTGACCAGAAAAATCCAAGATAAAGTCTCCCTCCCAGGGAGACCACCTAGGAAAGCAAATCAGAAAGTTGCAAAGAAAGAAGTGCTGCAGCTTCTACTTGGGGACAGGGCTGTTTGATAACGAACACATTAGAAGAGTCCGGCCACTTTAGGACCTACTTAGATGTAAACTTATTTACTGCACAATTTGTTATTTTTAAAGTGAATTTTGTGTAGGAAAAAAAATAGGCAAACTAGTGGTTGGCTTAATTTTCCATCTTTCACTGATTATACTGGTTTCAAAGAGCTAAGAGAGTGGATAAGGCAACCTAAAGGGAGGCCTTGGGGAAAAAAAATTTTTTTAATACTCTAATTGGAAGAGCAGCAGGTCTGTAAGAACCACCTGAAACCTAGTTTTAAATGGGCCCCAGAGCAGAGATCCTGACTCCAGAACTCTGGATGAAGCCCAGACATTTCCATATTTAATAGTCACTTCTAGGTGATTCTGTCCAGGCGCTCCACAGACAGCACCTTAAATAATCCCAGCCAAGATGCCCCTTTTCTTCCATGCTTCAGATGTTAGAAGATGGCTGATTCTGATCCAATGGGGGTGGAGCAAGAAGTACTGAGGTAGGTTAGAGCTCAGAATGGAGAGCAAATTGCCCTAAACATGTAGACTGGAAGGAAGTTCAGTTCAGCAAAACAGAGGAGCCGGTAGTTTTGGCATCAGACAGCTGGCAGAGGTCAGGATCAAAAGATGTCTCCCAGCAGGCCACAGGACACAGTCAAGCAGTGGGTG
Source organism: Bison bison bison (assembly GCF_000754665.1). Taxonomy (NCBI): domain Eukaryota; kingdom Metazoa; phylum Chordata; class Mammalia; order Artiodactyla; family Bovidae; genus Bison; species Bison bison. Next base: position 5,115,955 of record NW_011494755.1, read on the forward strand.
TTTGACATGCTTTTTCTCCAATCCTCACTACAGGAAAGGAGGTTGCTACTTCACAGTTAAGGGAGACTTTACCCCTCAGTATTTCTGCCATACTATTACCCAGGGATGCTGTAGCAATTTCCAGGGTCACTTTTAACAGGACAGCAGGACCTTTACATATGCTGTTTCCCAGACCTGATCATTCGTCTCCAGACCGCCACCACTGCCTCCTTTGTCCAGAGGACTCAGACCTAAAGACTCAACTCTTTTCTTCTAAGACCCTAAATCAGAACTAACCATTGTGGAGATTTTTAAGCATTTATTTAATAATTACTAAAACAAAAAATCATTGGTTACGCATATTGCAAAAGTATTTCATATAATAGAATGATCACAAAAACTAGGAATCATCATCTAGAACAGATTCCTTGGCCATCTAGAATATGACTCCCAGACCAACCAGTCACCTGGTTTTGTGAATAAAGTTTTATTGAAACACAGCTACAGCCATTTGTTTACATATTGTCTTTAGCTGTGGCAGAACTGAGTAGATACAAATACTACTATGGCCTGAGAAGCTGAATATTTATTATCTGGCTCTTAATAGAAAAGGTTTGCCAGCCCTGGTTTAGAAAAATGAGTAACACCTTAGATAGTACAACAGACTCTAAGAATCTTTCTTAAATAATTTGAAATCAGACTCTGACTTCTGAACTAATGCTGAGTCACTTCAGTTGTGTCCGACTCTGTGCAACACCATAGACGGCAGCCCACCAGGCTGCCCCGTCCCTGGGATTCTCCAGGCAAGAACACTGGAGTGGGTTGCCATTTCCTTCTCCAATGCATGAAAGTGAAAAGTGAAAGTGAGGTCACTCAGTTGTGTCCGACCCTCAGCGACCCCATGGACTGCAGCCTACCAGGGTCCTCCTTCCATGGGAACCTCCAGGCAAGAGCACTGAAGTGGGGTGCCATTGCCTTCTCCGTCTGAACTAACAACAATTACATTTCTATTCTTAGAATCTTGTTTACATCTCATTTAAAGTTTTTATCATCATTTCCTTCACTTATTCATCATCACTTATCATCATTCACTTATTCAACTAAATTTTATTGCACTTCTGCAAATAACAAAGTGTGCATGCTCCCCAAGATCTATTATACCAGAGCAATGACCCTCAAACTTTTCATATTATTAACCCCATCAGTAAGAAAATTTTTGAACACATGACCACACTATAGGTATATTTATTAATCATGAAGTATATCCTATGGACAGAGGAGCCTGCAGACTACAGTCCAAAGGGTCGCACAGTGTCTGACACTACTGAAGTGACTTAGCTCACATATGTGCGTGTGCACACACACACACACACATGTGTACCACTGTATCAACATATTAGCTACATTACAAAGCATATAAAAAATAGTTGGGGAATTGCAACTTTGAAAGCCACTAGACTAGAAGACTTATAGGATGTTGTGGAAAATGCTAAGGAGAAAAATTAACATGACTTAGAAAAAAAAGCGGGGGGGACCAAATGCAGGAAAGGGATACCAGAAGGACATTAGATCTGAGTCTTGGGAATGAGCAGAAGATCATCAAGCAAACAAAAAGGACAGGAGAGAGGATTCAATACCGGGAACAGAGCTTGTCCAAAGATACAGATGCTGCTAAGTCACTTCAGTCGTGTCCGACTCTGTGTGACCCCATAGACGTCAGCCCACGAGGCTCCCCCGTCCCTGGGATTCTCCAGGCAAGAACACTGGAGTGGGTTGCCATTTCTTTCTCCAACACAGGAAAGTGAAAAGTGAGAATGAAGTCGCTCAGTTGTGTCCGACTTTTAGGAACCCCATGGACTGCAGCCCACCAGGCTCCTCCGTCCATGGGATTTTCCAGGCAAGAGTACTGGAGTGGGTTGCCAATGCCTTCTCCATACTGTTACCATGCTATGCTAAGTCACTTCAGTCTTCAGTATCTTACCAGATACAGATAATGTGTGCTATAGTCAGATAATGTAGTTTTATTGTCTATAAATGGGGACAGAGGTAGATGAGGCAGGTCATTGTGATTGAAACCACACCTGAAGGGCCTCATGTGTCAAGTTAAATCTGAAGTTTATCCTGAAAGCAAAGAGGAGATATTTAAATACAAGACAGACATTATTAGGTTTATGTTAGAAAGATCTCTCTGGAATTTGGGTGAAAGAAGGATTAAAGGAGGAGACTGGAGGCAGAAAGGTTAGTTCACAACATTCATGGAACACTTGTTTGCTCCAATTATATAATCAGGTCTCTTTTTTAATTGATAACTCACTGAAAGCAACGACAGTCATATTCATCTTTTCATTCTCCCCTCCTGCAGCCAAAATTGAGCTGATCAATGAAAGGTAATGACTATTATACTGAATTGACACTATCTCCTGTTGCAAAAAGGACATTTTCCAGGGTGAAATCTTTGCCACCTATGGAAAAGCATCATGGCCCCAGAGTCTGTGCATGAGATAGGGAGATAAACAGGCTTGATGAATTATGACTCCATCCTGGAAGATCACAGTCCTCACGGAAGACCAGCACTTGGGCTGACTCGGCACTTGGAGAAACTGCTGAGGATGTACATGTCAGACCAGCCTGGCTGAGTCCACATCTCCAGGCCCTGGCTAGATGAATCAGTGGGTGCCAGTCACACCCCAGGCAGTGCTGGGAGGCTGGCTGTGGATGACTGCCTGGTGGTGAGGCAACTGATCGAGCACAGGTGTCAGGATTGATATTGAGTGCGTCCTGCCAAGGAAGTCAGTTTCATTTTCTCCTGGAGCAGTTTTCTGTCTTGTTACTGAGTATGGTCTTTTAACAGGTACATAATTAACAGGAGGGAACCCAGTACCACTGGGTTGTCAGAATAGAAACTCAAGAAGCAGCTCTTCATTCTCCACCTCTTTTTAGCTGAGCATTGAAGAACAAAGCAGGAACTCAGACTTGAATGGAAAAATTACCCATGTCGCTCGAATTCAGGGCTGCAATTTAGTTGCATCAGGAAACCTCAGGGTGGAAAGGGCGAAAAACAATGTGACTGCAGATACATAACTCTGGACAATCTGCCTCCTGCAGATTAAAATAATTTGCCACAAAAGTAGGTTAAAGGGAAAAATCATATGTGATCCCTATAAACTCTGGAGAGGTGCTTGAAAAATTCAAAACCCACTCAATTTTTTTATTATTTAAAATAAGAACAGAAAGATGCTATTTCAACACTAGAAAATATGCATCTTAACCAAAATCCCATCATGATTATCAGGAAAACAGTAGAAGAAGCATTTCCATTAAAGTCAGAAATACAAGGAAGTTCTTTGCCACCACTAATATTTACACTTATTTTGAATCTACTCACCAACACAATAGATAAGATAAAGAAGTAACAAATATAAAAGTTGGAAAAGAGGCAATAAAATTGTGAGTACTTGCAGATAATATCTGCTTAGAAAATCCAAGAAAAGCAATTGACAAATGTTTAAGGAAAAAAAGAGAGAATTCACTTAGGATGGATAGGTACAAAATTAATACACTGAAACTAATAACTTTCATATAATAATAGTCAATTTAAACATATAATAAAAGAAAAATAACTTACAATATAATCAAAAAAGATAAAAGACTTAGGAATAAAAAAATTTAGATAAAGAAAGCAGATCTTTAAGATCTATATACATAAAACTCCAAAATGCTACTCAGAGGCAAAGAGAAAGTAAGCAAATGGAGGAAGTTGTCTTAAATCAATCTATAAATTTCACACACTTTCAATAAAAATACTAATGGGATTTTTTTCAACCAGGCAAGTATAGACAAGCATATTCTATAGTTTACATAGGAAATAAACAAGTGAGAGAAATCTTCTATTGCTTCTACTATTGAGGAGGAAAAAGAGAGAAAAGTAATCAGTGGGGACCAGTCCTACCAAATAGACAATGTTTTAAAAGATATTAAAAATAGTTTGAGATAGGATCAAGAGCAGATGGATCAATAGTAAGAGTAGAAAGTTCAGAAATAGATGTAAATATATGTGAGAATATATGGAGGCCATTATTCAATAAATGCTGTTGTGTCAACTGGGTAGCTATCTGGAAAGAAAAATAAAGTTGGATGCATACCTCACATCTTACATGAAGCTAATTCTAGATGTATCAAAGATTTAAATGCGAAAGACTAAAACATAAAAACAGAAGATGTAAACACAGGATAAGAGCTTTTTATATTTCAAAGTGGGGGAGAGGGTGATTATAAGTTGGACAGAAAACACACACACATCAAAAAAAAAAAAAAAACCGTGATAAATGATACCACATAAAACTGATCATGCCTGACTTCTTGAGTCAAAAGAAAAACAGTGTGGGAAAGATGCTGCAATTCATACCACAGATAAATGACTAATTTCCTTTCATTTATAAGAACTCCTACAAATCAGTAACGAAGATGAACAGATAGTTCTCGGAAATGAAACGTGAATGCCCCCCTAGAACAATTATTAAGATGTCTCAATAGCGTTCATAGTGTAGAATGCAAATTAAAAGCACAGTGAGGTATCACGTATCATCTATCACTCTGGCAAAGATCAAAATGTTTGGTAACACTGTGTGTACCTGCGTGTGGGGAAAGAAACATCCCATTTGTGGCTGGTAGGACTTGACTATGGATTTCCGAAACACCTATGGAGAACAGTATGGCAGTATCCATCAAAATTTTAAATACATCTTCTAGGAATTTGTTCTAGTGGTTTGAAATGAGATGTGTTCACTGGAACATTTGTACTAGTCAAGTTTTAGAAATGATACCTATCAACAGAGGACTGTTTGATTCGATTACAATACCCACATGCAGTTATTTTTATAGTTGCAGCAGCCTTGTCTGTACTAAAATAACTATAATACATTTCCAAGTGAAAAAAGCATGACATAAAAAATAGAGAAAAGTAAGAAAATATGCATGTGTACTTGCATAAGTTACCTCTAGAAAAATAAATTAAAAAAACTAGTACTTAGTGCTTCTGTAGAAAGGATCAGGTGGCCAGGAAACAAGGGTTGGGAAGGTAATTTATTTTTCTCTGAGTACCCTTATGTGTCTTTTAAATTTTGTAAAGTAAGTACCACCTGTTAAAAAATTACAATAATGTCAATGTAATTTTTAAATTTTGTACTACCACCACCTCTCCCTGGTGCTAATTCAATTTGTGGAATTGTGAATGGTCTGTCCAAGCACAGATTGAAAAAATCTGGAGCCTGAAAGGGGTCTTACAGCACTCAGCTCAGCCTCCACTATAACTACTGAATCACCCCTACAATCACGCAACTAAAAATATGGCCCACAGACCAGCAGCATCAGTATCACCTGAGAGCTGGTTAGAAATGCAGAAACCCAGACTCCGTCTTAGACCTACTGGATAAAAAACTGTTTTAACAAGAACCTCGGGTGACTTCAATGCGCGTTCAAGTCTGAGAACCTGGGTCTCCTGAGTTCCAGGCAGACACTTTAACCTCTGAACCACCAGGGAAGCCCCAAGTCTGAAAAGGACTCCCCTACCATGCACCCGTCACATCACCTGGGAAGGGAACGGGAGATGGCTTCCTCTGAATTTGCCTACTCATCTTTAATAATTACCATATACTGAGAACCAGTATGCACCAGAAGGTCACAAAAGTAGTTAATCTTCATTAATCCTCACAAAAATTCTATGAACCACATAGATTCCCAAGGCGAGGAACAGGTAAGAGACGTATGAGAGAGAATTCTACACAGAACACCTAATTGGCATACCACTTTCTTACAAAGTGAGACTACTGTTCTCTTTTCAAATCTTTTCAATTATTTTAACTATTCAAGAGAAAAGTCACACTTTGGTGCCTGTGTGTTTTTCACGGTGCTTTAAATTTTTTATAATCCCTCCATCCAACTATTTTCCCCTTTACAACTTGGACTCTCTCTCTCTCTCAATAACTCAGTTACCGAGTTATTATAAGAGCCTTCTTGTAGCTTCCTCTTACTAGCTATAGTTATACCTCTTGGATCCACACACAGAAAAGAACTGAAAAGAGAACTTGCTCAGTGAGATGATAAAATGTTCTCCAGTGGGAAGACAAATAAATAGATGGTGACGGTACGGAAATAAGCAGGCGGATCAAGAGAAAGCAATAGGCAGTTTAAAACCAAATTCAAGTTTATTTTAGACTATGATCAGCAAGTAACCTTTCAAATCAGAAGAGGAAAAACTTTACTGAATAGTATTAACTGGATAATAAATTGGAAAAATATACACAATGGATTTATGATTTAAATGTGAACAAAACATATATCAGTATGTGTATTTCTTAGAAAGAGGAGGATATTCCTAAACACAGCACTCAAAATCACAACCTAAAGGATGAAATTGATTTAAAACTTTTATTAATAACTTTCTGTACACCCCAACCACCATAAAGCTAAAAGACAATGACTGGGGTAAAATATCTGCAATGAATAGTTACAACGCATTCAGATTCAGATTCAGATCAGTCCCTCAGTCGTATCCGACTCTTTGCAACCCCATGAATCGCAGCACGCCAGGCCTCCCTGTCCATCACCAACTCCCGGAGTTCACTCAGACTCATGTCCATTGAGTCAGTGATGCCATACAGCCATGTCATCCTCTGTCGTCCCCTTCTCTTGCCCCCAATCCCTCCCAGCATCAGAGTCTTTTCCAATGAGTCAACTCTTCGCATGAGGTGGCCAAAGTACTGGAGTTTCAGCTTTAGCATCATTCCTTCCAAAGAAATCCCAGGGCTGATCTCCTTCAGAATGGACTGGTTGGATCTCCTTGCAGTCCAAGAGACTCTCAAGAGTCTTCTCCAACACCACAGTTCAAAAGCATCAATTCTTCGGCACTCAGCCTTCTTCACAGTTCAACTCTCACATCCATACGTGACCATAGGAAAAACCATAGCCTTGACTAGATGAAACTTTGTTGGCAAAGTAATGTCTCTGCTTTTGAATATGCTGTCCAGGTTGGTCATAACTTTTCTTCCAAGGAGTAAGCGTCTTTTAATTTCATGGCTGCAGTCACGATCTGCAGTGATTTTGGAGCCCTGAAAAATAAAGTCTGACACTGTTTCCACTGTTTCCCCATCTACAACACATTAACCATTCATAAAATATGAATCTCATAAATCAACAGGAAAACAACCCTCTGCGTTTTAAATGGGCAGAGAAGAGTAACTGAGTCCAAAATATGAAATACAAATATCAAGAAATATACAAAAATATTCCTATTAATTAAATAAATGCAATGCTAAACATGATGATTATCAACCATAATTTATAAAATGCTAAACAGCATTCAACCTGGAGATGTGAGGATATAGAGAAATGGGCATGATTAAATATTGGTGACAGAAGTTTAAATTGATATGATGTTCTCAACCACAATTTGACTACTTGTAATTATATATATTTGGATGAATATATACATATTTATGTATATGAATGTATATATTCATTTGGCAAATGTAGTTCCGGATATTTAAATTGTGGAAATAAAAGTTGGAAGAGAAGGAAGGAAAGGAGGGAAGGAAGATGGAAGGGAGGGAGAGAGGGAGGGAATAGGAGAGGACAGGAAGGGCAACATGTATACCTGTGGCACATTCATTTTGACATTTGGCAAAACTAATACAATTATGTAAAGTTTAAAAATAAAATAAAATTTTTAAAAAAAAGGAGGGGAAGGGAGTAATAAAGAAATAAATGAAAGGAGGGAGAGAAGAAACAGAAGGAAGGAGGAAGAGGAAGGTGTACATTTAAATATCCAACAACAGGAAATTGGTTGAATAAATTATGGTTTATCTGTCTGCTGCTGCTGCTGCTAAGTTGTTTCAGTCGTGTCCGACTTTGCGCGACCCCATAGACAGAAGCCCAGCAGGCTCCCCTGTCCCTGGGATTTTCCAGACAAGAATACTGGAGTGGGCTGCCATTTCCTCCTCTAATGCGTCAAAGTGAAAAGTGAAAGGGAAGTTGCTCAGTCGTGTCGGACTCTTAGTGACCCCATGGACTGCAGCCCAACAGGCTCCACCGTCCATGGGATTTTTCCAGGCAAGAGTACTGGAGTGGGGTGCCATTGCCTTCTCCCAGTTTATCTGTCTAATGGGATACAATTCAATCATTTTACAGATATTACAGAAGAAGATTTATTAACAAGAAAAAAATGGTCTTGGATTACTGAGTGAAGAGAAAAAGATCTGAAAACATCATTTTCAAAGCAAGGCCCTGCATGTGTGTGTATGTGTCTAATACATAAAAATATGTATACAGGATCTTTATTACTGCATTGTGATGACAGCAAAATCTAAACAAACTTGAAACAACCTGGATTTCAAACAAAGCAGACTGGTTAAGTGACCTAATTACAGTATAGCCATATCACACAGGTATTAAAAAGAAAGTGGTATATCTATAAATGCTGACATGGAAAAATCATGGTAAAATACGGCATGAAAAATATCTCATTTGTGGAAATAAAGACATATAGCTACTTATATTATTTCATTTAGTCACTCAGTTATGTACAACTCTTTGTGATCCCGTGGACTGTACAGCCCACCAGGCTCCTCTGTCCATGGCAATTCTCCAGACAAGAATACTGGAGTGGGTTGCCATGCCCTCCTCCAGGGGATCTTCCCAACCGAGGGGTCAAACCCACGTCTCCCGCATTGCAGGCAGATTCTTCACTATCTGAGCCACCACAGAACCCCAAGAATACTGGAGTGGGTAGCCTATCCCTTCTCCAGGGGAACCTCCCAACCTAGGAATCAAACCGGGGTCTCCTGCCTTATAGGCGGATTCTTTACCAGCTGAGCTACCCGGGAAGCCTTTCATATACGTATATATCTTTTTAAAAAAACTATGAACAACAGTAATAATTAGACATATTTTAAGTATGATATTATACATACATATATATATGTGTGTGTGTGTGTATATATATATATAAAAAACAGAGACGGGAGCCTAGTCAGGGGAATGGAAAGGGAAACTCATTATTTTATACCTTTCCATAATGCTGGAACTTTTCCCATATGCACTTTTATTATTATGTGTATATATAGGATCTGCTGCTCATAGAATATATATATATACATATAAAGATAAAACCTAAAAAGCTAATAGTGATTATCACTGGCTATTGAGATTATATTTTTATTTTTTTGTTTACCTTTATTTCCCTATTTTTCCCTATAATTCCCTATTTTGAATTACATAGTTAATTTATTTTAATCATTTCAAAAATAACTGATGACATAGGAAAATATGATACAGTATATTTAAATGACAGAATAAAAAATGTTATATAAATCTTGATTTTGTTTTAATACATATTTATATACACATAGAAAATGATTGGAAGGAAATGTAAATAATAGAATTATCCATCATTGGGTTTAATGAGCAACCTTTATTTTATTATTTATACTCTCCTTGTTTACCAGTTTTACATATTCAATACTCATTAACATAGGAGACTGGAATGCAAAAGTAGGAAGTCAAGAGATACCTGGAGTAACAGGCAAGTTTGGCCTTGGAGTACAAAATGAAGCAGGGCAAAGGCTCATAGAGTTTTGCTAAGAGAACACACTGGTCATAGCAAACACCTTCTTCTAACAACACAAGAGACTTCTCTACACATGGACATCACCAGATGGTCAATACCAAAATCAGACTGATTATTTTCTTTGCAGCCAAAGATGGAGAAGCTCTATACAGTCAGTAAAAAATGAGACCGGGAGCTGACTGCAGCTCATCATGAACTCTTTATTGCCAAATTCAGACTTAAATGGAAGAAAGTAGAGAAAATCACTAGACCACTCAGGTATGACCTAAATCAAATCCCTTATGATTACACAGTGGAGGTGACAAATAGATTCAAGGGATTAGATCTGATAGAAAGAGTGCCTTAAGAACTATGGATGGAGCACAGAGTAACAGAGCACAGGAGGTGGTGAACAAAACCATCCCCAAGGGGGAAAAAAATGCAAAAAGGCAAAATGGTTGTCTGAGGAAGCCTTACAAATGGCTGAGAAAAGAAGAGAAGTGAAGTGCAAAGGAGAAAAGGAAAGACATACCCATCTGAATGCAGAGTTCCAAAGAATAACGAGAGATAAGAAAGCATTCCTAAGAGAACAATGCAAAGAAATAGAGGAAAACAATAGAATGGGAAAGACTAGAGATCTCTTCAAGAAAATTAGAGATACCAAGCAAACATTTTCAAGCAAAGATGGGCATAATAAAGGACAGAAATGGTATAGATCTAACCGAAGCAGAAGATATTAAGAAGAGGTGGCAAGAATACACAGAAGAACTATACAAAAAAATATCTTAATGATCCAGATAACCATGATAGTGTCATCACTCACCTAGAGCCAGACATCCCAGAGTGCAGTCAAGTGGGCCTTAGGAAGCATCACTATGAACAAAGCTAGTGGAGGTGATGGAATTCCACCTGAGCTATTTCAATTCCTAAAAGATGATGCTCTGAAAGGACTGCACTCAATACGCCAGCAAATTTGGAAAACTCAGCAGTGGTCACAGGCCTGAAAAAGGTGAGTTTTCATTCCAATCCCAAAGAAGGCCAATGCCAAAGAATGTTCAAACTACCACACAATTGCACTCATTTCACATGCTAGCAAAGTCATGCTCAAAATCCTTCAAGCTAGGCTTCACCAGTATGTGAACCAAGAATTTCCAGATGTACAAGCTGGATTCAGAAAAGGCAGAGGAACCAGATTCAAATTGCCAACATTTACAGGATCAAAGAAAAAGCAAGAGAATTTGAGAAAAACATCTACTTCTGCTTCACTGACTATGCTAAAGCCTTTGACTGTGTGGATCACAACAAACTGGAAAATTCTTAAAGACACAGGAATACCAGACCACCTTACCTGCCTTCTAAGAAATCTGTACACAGATCAAGAAGCAACAGTTAGAACTGGACATGGAACAACAGACTGATTCCAAATTGGGAAAGGAGTACATCAAGGCTGTATATTGTTACCCTTCTTATTTAACTCATGTGCAGAGTACATCATGCAAAATGCCAGGTTGGATGAAGTACAAGCTGGAATCAAGATTGCAGTGAGAAATATCAATAACCTCAAATATGCAGATAACACCACTCTAATGGCGGAAAGCAAAGAGAAACTAAAGAGCCTCTTGATGAAGATGAAAGAGGAGAGTGAAAAAGCTGACTTAAAACTCAACATTCAAAAAATAAGATCATGGCATCCAGTCCCATCAGTTCATGGCAAATAGATGGAGAAAAATGTAAACAGTGATAGACTTTATTTTCTTGGGTTCCAAAATCATTGCAGATGTTGAGTGCAACCATGAACTTAAAAGACGATTGCTCCTTGGAAGGGAATATAGGACAAAGCTAGCCAACATATTATAGCACAGAGACATTACTTTGCCTATAAAGGTCCATATAGTCAAAGCTACAGTTTTTTCCAGTAGTCATGTATGGATGTGACTGCAAGGAAATCAAACTAGTCAATTCTAAAGGAAATCAACCCTGAATATTCACTGGAAGGACTAATGCTGAAGCTGAAGTTCCAATACTTTGTCCACCCAATGTGAAGAGCCACGTCAGTGGGAAAGGCTCTGATGTTGGGAAAGATTGAAGGAAGGCAGGAAGAGAAGGGGATGACAGAGGACGAGATGACTGGAGGCCATCACCAACTCAGTGGACATAAGTTTGAGCAAACTCAGGGAAATAATGAAGGACAAGGAAGCCTGGCATGCTGCAGTCCATGGGATCGCAGAGAGTCAGACACAACTGAGAGACTGAACAACAATAAATCATAAAAAATAAATGGTTTGAAATAAAATGGGGGATATAAGGAACTTAACATCCACATGTTGTAATAAGTTGATTAAACAGGATAGAGGAACAACACAAGGAGAGGACTCTTCGCATTAATAGACAAAAGCAAATATCACAGCCTCCACGGGCACAGCTGGCATTAGGTGGGAGAGGCAGTACCTAAGCTGAACGAGTTCCCTCAGAGAGCTCTAGAACCTTGAAACTGGAAGAGACTTTCTAGGTTACTTAATTAAACCCTTTGGTTGAATTCTCATCTCGCAGAGACTTGTGCTACTCTGTGGGGAATGACACCCTCGTCCTTCACTAGACATCCCTGGGGACAGGAAGGAAATGTGGCATGAGCACTGTGCACTAATGGGGCCAGCCTGCTCTCTGGGACAGCCCAGTTCCCTGGGCATGTCTTCTAATTACCTATCTTCCTAATATATTCAAAGTATTACATATGGTGGATCAGTACGTACTTCCGCTCCCAAACTCTGGCTCCTATGCCTCCCCACTCTACAGTACTTGTCTGTGCTGGGACACGAAACAAAGTAGGAATTTTCTCTAGGAAAGCCTGCTCCCATGACCTAAGCCCCAGGGGCAGTGATTATCTAAGTGTAGTGTACAAAGAAGCACAGGGCTCACCGGGGCTTCGAACAGAGCAGTCATACCCATGATGCCCTGCCTGTGGAAACCACCACTCCACTTCCCTTGAGGTTCAGTTCAGTTCACACAGAACTGGGACATTCTTCTGTGACCAGCCTGATGCATTACTCACTCCTGCACAGGTAGGTGGAAGGCAGTTTGTCATCAAACTGTCTCCATGAGCTTTGGCACACAAGGACATCCCATTAAGCCCAAAGACGAAAGCACTCCTTTGAAAAACAAGGCAACCAATTTGAAGAGAATCTATCTGTGGATAGGCATGAAACAGCTAAGTTGCCATATCCCCAGGAATATCAAGTAGGTGATTTTCACTCCCAGCTTCTGCTGCCCAGGGAGACATTTGCAAATGGGAGAAGAAGCAACCATTAAGAAAAGAGCTTGTGGATCATGATGGAGGGTATCCATGTAGTCCTCAAACCAGAAGCTGGTTTTCCTACAATAAAATCGGGGATATTCAAAATACCTCTCTAATCTTCAAAGTGTAAGCAACAGGGAAAGAAATCCTTGGGGTGGCAAATTGAAATAGTTCACTGTGGTTATCAGTCCTCGGTATGCATCAGAATTATCTGGGACGTATCTGAAAGTTACAGGTAATTAAGCCCCAAAGATTTTAATTTAA
>NW_011494755.1:5129190-5130682 GCF_000754665.1 Bison bison bison
CTCTAGAGATTTTAATTTAATTGGTCTGGGACCAGGGCTGGCATTGGTGCTTTTTAAAAGCCTCCTCAAAAAAATTTCCCAATAAATAGCTGGGAGGCCAGTCACTGAGCTAGTACAACACAAGTCTAATGGGTGAAATATGTGCATAGAAAAGAACAGTCTTTGGGCAAAGAGGCTGAGGTCCAAAACTGGCCCCTCCACTCAATCTGCTTCTACTCAGTTGCCAGAGGAGTACTTCCAAAAGGGAAAGCTCATCACCCTAGTCTCCCATTTGTTTAGAAGCCTGGAGAGGTCCCCCTGGTCTAAGGAATAAGAGCCTCCTCAGCCTAACTTGTAAGACCTCTCATGGTCCATGCCCCGGCCTCCCCTTCCAATTCACAGCTCCCACAGTGCTGAACTATTTTTCCTTTGCCCATACTTTGTTAGGTCTCCACCTTTTCTGTCTGAAATCTCCTCCCTCATTCTTATACCAGACTCACATATCTGTATTTTAAGGCTCATGTCAAAAGGTTCCTACTTCCTATCACTCCAGTCAAATGGCTGTCTCTCTTCTCTGTGCCTCATCAACAGACCTCTCTTACAGCATACTGTTATTGTGATTGGACTCTGCCTGTGTCCCCACTAAATGGAGCCCCTGGAAGCTTAGACTCTCTAAGGCTTAGTGAACCTCAATCAGTGCACAGCCTGGAGATGCCACACTCATAATCCTAAGATCTGGTCCTTAACGTTTGTAGCGTCCAGGTCAATTGGACAGAGGTCCAATTTGCATATGTCTCTACTACCATGGTGGAGAAGGCAATGGCAACCCACTCCATTACTCTTGCCTGGAAAATCTCATGGACAGAGGAGCCTGGTAGGCTGCAGTCCATGGGGTTGCTAGGAGTCAGACATGACTGAGAGACTTCACACTTACTTTTCACTTTCATGCACTGGAGAAGGAAATGGCAACCCACTCCAGTGTTCTTGCCTTGAGAATCCCAGGCATGGGGGAGCCTGGTGGGTTGCTATCTATGGGGTCGCACAGAGTCAGACACGACTGAAGTGATTTAGCAGTAGCAGCAGCAGCTACTACCATGGTGGTTCAGATGGTAAAGAATCTGCCTGCAGTGCAGGAGATTCAGGTTTAATCCCTGGGTCAGGAAGATCCCCTGAAGAAGGAAATAGCAACCCACTCCTGTATTCTTGCCTAGAAAATCCCATGGACAGAGGAGCTTGGCAGGCTACAGTCCATGGGGTCTCAAAGAGTTTGAAATGACTGAGCAACTTCACTCAACTACTGAAAAGTTATGTCAAGCCAGCCTCCTGTTAAGTAAAATAGTCACTCTCTTCCCATCTTGAAAATATATCCTCAACAATGTGGAAGGGCAGGTTCAAGTGTAGAGTTCAAACACTGCAGGGAATCTATGCAAGATTGGAAGACCCAGAGAAAAGAGAACCTTGTCCCAGCTTCTGGCCTGCCCCTTTCCCTTCCCCTGAAATGGCTCTTACCTAC
>NW_011494755.1:5130782-5141951 GCF_000754665.1 Bison bison bison
CCTACAGGGTGAGGAGTCTTTTGTGCACCTAAGTGGTTGCTCCAATGCACACGTCCAAACTCCATCCCATTCAGCTAAAACAGGCACTCTTGGACCACCCTTCAGGTCTAGGAGGTCACCTAGAGATTCAATAAGCCAAAGCGAGAATGGACCAGAGAAAGAGGCCCACACAGGATCTAGAAGCAGGCTCTGAGTTGTCTGAGCAAAAAATTCAGAGTTCAGCACATTCATGGGGAGCTAGAAGAAAGCCAGAATGGGGCCCTCTAAAGCTTGGAACTCAGGGCAGTGGCCCTTCCTGCACAAATCCAAGGGCAGTTATGTTTAAGACTCATTTCAAGTATCATCACCTCATCCAAGAAACGTTCCTAGATTCCCTAAGCTAGGAGCTGTCCCTCTCTACTCTCAAAGCACCTTGCGGATATATCCAAATTTGCACCTAGACAGGGTATTACAACTACCTGTTCCTAGGTCATCTCACTACACTAAACACTTTCTGAGAACATGGACCGTACCTTATTCATCACCGTGGACTCCCAGGAATCTAACACAGAGCAGGGCTTAGGGCAGAACCTTATCCAGAAGCCAATGAATGGGTTCATGAAACAGAGATGATGAAGGAGAGGACATTCAACTGACCCAGACACTAATTCCCTTCACCTCTCCAGCCCTCAAATTTTACTAGAGACCTTTTGAAGACAATGTAGCAATTAACAGTGGCAACTATAATAAATTTCAGTTCCACCCATATATAATTTTTGATTTATGACAGACATACTATCTGTCAAGAAACTGAATTGCTTCATGTCATACTGAATTTAATTCACAAGTAATCTTTTTGCTATCCTCATATAGTGATTCCCTCCCCCAAAAAAACTGATCCTCTGACGTCCTGTTGAGGAAGATGTCTTAAACTGTGAGCACATGGGGAAATCTTGAAGCAAACCAAGAGGACAACACCTCTCATCAACAGGACCTGAACTGAGCTACTTCCGAACAAGTGAGAAGGGCCCTTTCTCCTACTCACATCCTTTCTTCCAAACAACATTCCAAGACTTTGGAGATAGAACCACCTACAAGAAGGCATTTCCCTTCAGTAGTGAATGCCTCCGCTAAATCTCTCGATGATAAGAGAAGCAATCTGCAGACGAGATTACAGTAACTCTTCTATGGTAGTATGCCTTTTGATTCATGTAGCAGTGGCTGAACCTTCAGTCAGTTGGAGTTTTTTACATCATCTGCCAATTCACCCAGAGATATTCTAAAGTTGTGCAATGGGCAGATTGTAATCACCTGCACCCAGGGAGTGGCAGAGGAGTGAGTGCAGTGAGTCACAGACCACAACAAAACCTTTCCTTGCATGTTGCGCTCACCTGGCAAACCCAGAGGATGTACAGTTGACAGCTAGACAAGGAGTATCTTTGTTATTTGTCAACAAACTGCAGTGACCATTGCAAGTCTTGGCAACTTGACATGGGGAAGCCTTGGGGTAAGAAATGAGGGAGCCAGTAAGTAAGATAATGAAAAACTCCATTATCCTGATGACCAACTGTCAGACAGGTATGTCAGCAAGAACTTTTATCTGACCCTAAGGACCTATTTCAAAGAAGGCAATGGCAACCCACTCCAGCACTCTTGCCTGGAAAATCCCATGGATGGAGGAGCCTGGTAGGCTGCAGTCCATGGGGTTG
This sequence comes from Bison bison bison, assembly GCF_000754665.1. Taxonomy (NCBI): domain Eukaryota; kingdom Metazoa; phylum Chordata; class Mammalia; order Artiodactyla; family Bovidae; genus Bison; species Bison bison. The sequence goes on from NW_011494755.1 coordinate 5,132,471, forward strand.
CTAGGAGTCGGACTCGACCAAGTGACTTCACTTTCACTTTTCACTTTCATGCAGTGGAGAAGGAAATGGCAACCCACTCCAATGTTCTTGCCTGGAGAATCCCAGGGACAGGGGAGCCTAGTGGGCTTCTGTCTATGGGGTCGCACAGAGTCGGACTCGACTGAAGTGACTTAGCAGCAGCAGCAGCAGAAGAACCTATTTATCATGTTCAATACAACAGGAGGGTGTTCCTTTAAGTGGCAAGGGGACCCTCAAATAGATATAATGATCAACTGATTTTGAAATGACTTAAATATCGGGCTCTATTAACTAACAGCTATGTGACTTCGGGAAACTCAGGTGACATCTGAGAATCTGGTTCCACACGTCTATAAAATGGGAGTAATATCTGCCCTGCATGACCCACAGGATTGCTGTAAATATCAAACAAGATAATGAAAGTAAAACAGATTGTAGCCACAAAGTTCAGTACAAATAACATTTTATAAATATTGCTTTTGGTAATAGACATTATCCAAAAGTCAAATTTGGAGAGACTAGACAGAAGCTGATTTGATTGCTTTACATCCACAGAAGTAAGTGCATTTATAAACTAATGTGTAGTCAGCAGAATGTTTGCTGGTTACTATCCACTTACAACATGAAAAAATTATAGGAAAAACACCACCCTTGGCCTCCCATCAGGGGCTTAGCACCAGCTCATCTGCATAGCTTTGCTTCTTAAGATTTAATTAAGCCTTCTTTCCTGGTGGCTCAGACAGTAACAATCTGCCTGCAATGCAGAAGACCCGGTTTTGATCCCTGGGTTAGGAAGATCCTCTGAAGAAGAGAATGGCAACCCACTCCAGTGTTCTTACCTGGAGAATCCCGTAGACAGAGGAGCTTGATGGGCTACAGTCCATGGGGTCACAAAGAGTCAGACAGGACTGAGCAACTAATACTATACACAGTCAAGAGTTTCTGAGAACCCCCTGCAGGCAAGCCCTTTGGTGGTAAATGGACAAACAAACACAGTGAAGACAGCTACGTTTCCTGCTCATGGTAGAGGAGACAAGTAATCATGGAGAGAGACAAGTAAAACACTCAGAACATTACAGGTTACGGTAACTTGTACACAAGCTATGGAAAGTGGGGTCATTTCTACTTACACAATTATGAAAGCTTCAAAGAAAAGGTGATTCTTGAACCAAACCTTAAAAGAGAAGCTGGCACTTGCCAGGCAGATGACAGCTGGGACTAATTCCCAAGAGAGGATACTGAGAGCAAATGCTTTAGTGTTCCAGGGGAATTGAAAATGATCTGACTATGAGAGGAAAGGGGACAGTATTAGAGAAAGGTAAAGGGACAGGTAAGAATCATCATAAAAGCCTGAGAATGAAAGCTAACATTTACCCTGGAGGTAGTGGGATTTAAGGAAACAGTTTAAAGTTGACTATGGCAAGATTGTATTTCCACTTCAGAAAAATCTCTTGTGTGTGCTTTGAATATGGCATAGGAGGAGAAAAGCCTAGAAGTAGGAAAGCCCATAAAAGAATGCTTTTCCTGCTTATTTTTATATAGCAGAATCTTTCTTGCAAGTCAAATCATAAGTGGAAGCTTAATGAAATGAAACAAAGCAAAGCACATTGGCTTTGGTAGAAGCAGTAATTCAGGATCAGGAGTCATGCTATATGGCCTCCCTTCAACCTTACAGTAGCACCGGAGGCCCTTCTATAAAATCTTAAGGCTCTTAACATTGGAAAGTGGTGTGTGCACTGGGTCAAGAAGACAAGAATAGCCCAGGTGAGAGAAGAAAAAGAGCATAAATGTAGACGGGATCAAACCCAGTTCCTGGCAGTGGACTAGTTGCAGGGGGCGAGGAGAAGAAGAAACAAACTGCAGGGTCTGAATGAGGCAAGTGAGTGGATGATGGGCAGCCAAGGAGGGTGAGCAGGCTGAAGAACAACCATTCAGGTGTGGCATGCTGGGTTAGAGGACCCTATGACACATCAGGCAGGACATCAGGAAGGCAGCTCAAGGAGGAAACTTGAGCTGGAGGGAAAAGATGTGGCAGTCAAGAGCAGGGCCGAGAGAAAAGATCACATCACCACGGAAAAGTGGAGAGAGGGGGAAGAGCGAGAAGGTGGCTGTGATCAGACCCTACAAAAGCTCCTACAGGTGAAGAGTAGGAAGCTAAAAGATGGTTTCTCCCAACCCAGCCTCCACCTCCATTTTGAAAAGCCAGGAAGAGAACTAACCCTACTGATCACCTACCAACTAGGGACCATGTGCTGGAAGAGGCACACTTTCGTGTGACTCATCTCACCTAAGTCCCAGGACAGTTCTGCAGAATGGTCACTTGTTCCAGTCACCCAGGAAATAAAGGATGAGACAGGCATTCCAACTCAGGTCTTTCTGAATCCCCAAGTCAGCCTCACTGAAATCTAGAGCTGTACTGTCCAGTACAAAAGTCAGAAACAAAACTGGAAGAAAGTGGCACCCAGAAACCAAGGTGGAAGACAATGTCAAGATTGAATGTGCAATGAAAAGCCCCAGATTTGGATGGGGCTTCCCTAGTGGCTCAGACAGTAAAGAATCTGCCTGTAATGTGGGGAACCTGGGTTCCATCCCTGGGTCAGGAAGATCCCCTGGAGAAGAAAATGGCAACCCACTCCAGTATTCTTGCCTGGGAAATCCCATGGACAGAGGAGCCTGGTGGGTTACAGTCAATGAGGGTCACAAAGAGTTGGACACAACTGAGCAACTAACATTTAACAAAGTAGGACAGCATTCCAACTCCTCCAGGCCCTGGCACACAAAGAGACAATTGATGCCAATGTGGAAGGGACTGCACGAGAAACACCTTGATTCTTGGTAAGACACTCTTCCCACAGGCAGGACCAGAGAACGGATATTCAATTACTAGTGTATCCTGTCCTTGAAGAAGTGTCAAGTCCAAAGTTGGGTAATTAGGCAGTACCGCCCAGAAAGGAGGAGTGATTTAGAGACTCCAAGAACTGAAAGGGCCTCATAGTTCATCTAGTCTAATGATACCTGTGTTAAGTGGTCACTGCATTTACTTAACATTCCCTTCTCCAGGGGATTCATCCCGATCCAGGTATCAAACCCAGGTCTCCCACATTGCAGGCAGATTATTTACTGCCTGAGCCACCAGGGAAGCCAATAATGATAATGATATATAGTAAATCACAGTGTTTTATATGTGTTGCCTCGTTTGATTCTCCTCATATTAACAGTATCCCTCCAAGTAATTAAGTGATATCTTATCTTCTATAAAATACTACCTCACAGGATAACTCATTCCATTTTCAAAGCATCTCTGTTAAAAAGTTCTTGTTGAGCTAGAATCTTCCTCTCTGTAGTTTTCACAATAGTTCTGGCTCTTACAACCAGACAAAGCTGGTTTATTTAAACACAAAACCATTTTCTCCCCCAGTCTCATCTATCTCTTATCTCTTCCCTTCCCCCACCCTCACCTCTAATGGAAATATATCAATCACCTCCTTCAATCATTCCTTCTAGGGCATGACTTTGAATCATTTCTTCATTCTTTGACAGCTCTTCTTCAAAAGGGTTACATACGTTAACATTCTAGGCCAGCACAGAGAAGACAGATGCTTCAGCTTTTTGAGTAACTATGCAGTAACCATGTAGCACTAATCTGGAAATGCCTGTCAGGTCTCCATCTGTTCACTCAGTTCAGCACCTCCACCCTTCAGCCCTGTCATCCATGCTAGCTTTGCCTGGAGTGAGAAGATTCATCTGGGTTTCATACTAATGCTTCTGCCTTTCTCCCAAGCCACCCTCCACCTCCATATTGAAAATCTGGAATGAGAACTAACCCTTATTGATCACCTACCTACTGGGGCCCAGATGATGGGAGAGGTACTCCTTCATGTGACTTTTCTCACATTAAGTCTTAATGACTGTTCTGCAGAACAGTAACTTGTTCAAGTCACACAGGAAATAAATGATGAAACAGGCATTCAAACCCAGGTCTTTCTGAATCTAAAAATCACCTTCAATGAAAGCAAGAGCTCTATCGTCCAGTACAATAGCCATTTGTCATATCTGTCTATTGCATATGTGAAATGTGGCTGTCTGAATTGAGATGTGATATAAGGCTTTTTACACACCAGATTTTGAAGACCTAGTTCAAAAAAAAGAATACAAACATCTCATTGAAATTCTTATGTTGATTACATGTTAAGATAAAATATGCTTTTAGAATTAGCTTCACCTGTTTCTTTTTACTTTTTTAGTGTCATTACTAGAAAATTTAAAATTATATATGTGCTCTGGTTTGTGGCTTGCATCATATTTCTTTTGAGCATCATTGATCTAGAATACTAGAATGAACTCTTTGAGAACTATTAATACTATCCTAGTATGAGCATGTAACTCAGGGACTAGCCATTTAATTAGTTTAGTATCAGATGGGATTAGAAGTTCTTTTAACCAGTGATGGAATCGGAGCTTTCCCTTTATACATTTTTGTTGTTTTATATCTTGTTTCATTATTCAGACTTCCCAGAGGCTTTGCATGTGCATAATTCTATAAATAAGTTAAATAAATCCATATCTCTTGTATCCAAAAGGACATGTATTTTTTCATCTAATGTGTTTATAATATGTCATAATATTCCACAAAACTTACTATTATACAATTGGATAACACCATGTATGTTCAAGTTGGGAATCATTCTTAGAAGGGATTGTCTGAAGCTTTTAGAGGAAATAATCCTATATATGATAGTTTTGTGTTCTGCTGTAATGAGTTTTATATTTTTATTGCTCTGCACATTTGGCAACAAGAAAGCAAAGAATTATTTTAAACAGAATTTCCAAATCAAAAACTGAGATACAGAGATTGAAATGAAAATTAGCTTAAGTGGTCACAGGGTTACTGTTATCTGACATTAATAAAAATGATAATAATATACAGAATGTTACAGTTTACTATCTGCAGTTCAATTTAATCCTCACAAAAGCCTATGAAGTAGGACACAGTAGTCTAAATCGGTCTGTTTATCAAGCGAAAATTTGAGGCCCCAGAAAGTTAATGAGTGGGATCTAGAGCGTCTGAGTCCAAGTCTGGTCATCTTTCCACTTTGTCCCGCACTGGATCATGAAAGACATTACAAGTCTGACAGTTATACTGTTTGGGGCTTAGAGAGAGTTTCTATAGGGTAAAAGGTTTATTACCAGATTATTTTAGGTGCCACAGAAAAGCATGCGCGTGATTTGGTAATGGGTATATGGTGATTACTCCGTAAACATAGCTTTCCTTTCTTTTCTCACACCAATAAGATTCTTTTCATGGATAATGCTACAAAATGATACTTATCCGTAACTCTTGGTTTTTGGGTTACGGATACCTGCCTGCCTTTGATTGAGCTATCTGGATGCTTTGTGACCTCACCAATGCTATCATTACATTGTTGTAATCCTCTGGTAAAGAGAACTTTAACTTAAAACCCCAAAATCCAGGTGAAGGAAAAATAAAGAATAAGAAACTACTTGCTGATGACTATCATAGATATTATTATCAAGGTTGCCATTTCCCTCTCCAGGGGATCTTCCTGACCCAGGGATCAAAGCTGGGTCTCCTGCATTGCAAGGAGACTCTTTACCGCTGAGCCACCAGGGAAGCCCATTATTATCAAGAGTAAACCAATTCATGGTGACTTGACAAACCATCATGTTCTCTATGAAATCCACAAGTCCCCAACACTTTCCAAAACCTGCAAGGGTGAAATGTGAATATGCCAGTCATAGACGTTTGCCTATAGCTTGGGGGTCAACCCAAGCTGCCAAACAAAACAAGGCTTTGTTATGAAAGAAACACAGAATCATCCATTATGACATCAGTGTCAAATTATCACAACAAAGCCGTACATTTATAATTACTTTAGAGTTTTAAAAAATGCTTTCACCTCCATAATCTCATTTAACTCCCAATTATCTGATTCGAAAGTGGAGTGTTACAAGTCTTGCAGAACTAGCCCAGAACACAATCAAGCTGCCTGTCTCCAAATAAGTCAGTAGGGAATTTTTCAATTGCAAAGCTTTAACATTAAAAATAAGTTTTTGACTTCTGTAACAGACAAGTCAAGAAATGGTTCTGGATTCAAGGAAATTTGATTAGGTCAATGATATGACCAGGAACCTGATTTCTCTCATCCTTTTCTCTACCTTCACCTTAAAACCAGCCTCCATCCTGGTAGCAAAAAGGATGTCTATAATTGTAAGAGCCTGATGATTCTTCACCCATATCCAGCAGGAAAGTTTTTGCCCCAATATTCCTGATCTCAAGACTCACTCTGCTTGGAATAACTTAGGTTACAAGTCTCCCTCCTCAAAGCAATCTAAGTGGCTAAGGGAAGGTATGTGTTTCTTCTCCTGGAGCCTAGAGTGTTACAGGCAGTTTCTGTGGAAATACATGAAACCCTACAGAAAATCAGGAGCCCTTGAAAAGGAAGATGGGACAATGGATGCTAGAGAGGCAAATCAACAAACGTCCACCCTACCAGTCTAGGCTTTTCCCATTTAATACACAGCGGTAAGGAAGATAAAAAGTAGGGTAAGTGGATGGTAAACATAGATGTCCTGATATATTTTTGTAGCATTGGAGAGTCTGTGTCTGTGTGGGGATTTTCCTATGAGATGTGTTAAGCTGAGTAGGCTAAAAGTTAGTTAAAAGATTTATTTCCTAAAGCACTTAGTTATCCTGAGTTCCAGAAGCAAAAGAAGACCAGGAGACACTTTAACACCAAAACTTGTCCAACAGTTGTGCAGAAGACAATGCTTTCCCCTGTTTCCTATGCATAATCAAAGCTAGGTAATGGCAGTGTCTTGACTAATAACTAAGAGGCTGACTCTTGCTTGGTTCTGGCACCAAATGCTTTACATTCATTTAATGCTTACAAATAATATGATTACCATCTCCATTTCACAGATGAAGAAACTGAGGATCAAAGACATTAAATGATTTAGCCAAGCTTACTCAGGATAGGAATGCAGCTCCATTTCAGAGTGTATGCTCTTAACAGTGTGCCATCTATCTTGGGTTGCTGTTGCTCAGTCACTAAGTCATGTCCAACTCTTTGCAACCCCATGAACTGCAGCAAGCCAGGCTTCTCTGTCCATCACTATCTCCCTGAGTTTGCTCAAACTCATGTCCATTGAGTCAACGATGACATCCAACCACCTCATCCTCTGTCACCCCCTTCCCCTCTTTCCCTCAATTTTTCCCAGCATCAGGGTCTTTTCCAGTTAGTCAGTTCTTTGCATCAAATGGCCAAAGTATTTAAGCTTTAGCTTCAGCATCAGTCCTTCCAATAAACTCAGGATTGAGTTCCTTTAGGATTGACTGGTTTGATCTCCTTGCTGTCCAAGGGACTCTCAAGAGTCTTCTCTAGTACCGCAGTGGTCTTAGGTGGTCAATGGCAAATTCTGCTACTGCGTAGCTTTCATGGAGACTTGTGCCATCAGCTTGTTATAAATCAAAACCCTTATTTTATCATAATGCACACCTTGTAGAAAAGAACAAAGTCTTGGAGCCCCTAGAATCCAACTTCAGACGCTTCCACTATTTTCATACTTTCAAGAAAGTAGCAGGGTTCTGAGACCCACAGATTTGTGTTCAAATCCTGACTTTGCTACTTACCAGCTGTTTGACTTTTAACAAGTCAATTAATGAGCCTTGTAAGCCTAATCTTCTTTATCTGTAAAATGTAGATATTACCTGCCCTCAGATTATCTGAAACATAAAGAGGCATAGGCTAGCACACAGAAAATGATCAGTAATTATTAGCAGTTTTTTCCTCCTCTAATATCACGTCTTTCATCTCTCCACTTCCTTTGACTATGGTTGTACCTATTTAATGATAGGAAGCTCAGAACATGTTTGCAGGGTCTTCTTTCTTAATATGTATTCCTTCTCAGAACTCTGAATGACTCTACACACCAAACAGGGCAATTTTATTTAAAAGCTGTAATTCTTGCTGAAGTTTTAAGAATTTTTTTCCTATTGCTGGAATGGTGGACCACAAAATAATGTAACTTTTTTTCATTAAACCCCTTGGGCTTGTTCTTTAAATGGATTTACATGCTCTTTTGCAGAAAGGGAGTAGTACAGCTCATTTAAAAGGGGATCCTTTTGAGCAAGAAGAAAGGTTGGTGGCTTATTCAGGACTTAATGAGTTAGCTTTACTATGTAAGCTAATTAGTAAACCCAAATTTCCAGGGCAAGGAGCTAAGAGACGTAGCCAGGTACTTAAAAAAATGCCTCTGGAAAAAGCACATCATTGGGAAATCATGCTGTTGATAGATGTTAATCACTTTCCCTTCTAGTTTCTGCCAAATTTTGGAGCACAGAAAATAATTTAATTTTGTTATATTTTGTTTTGCTATGTTTCTCCTGAGCTAGATGGGAGGAAACTGAGCAACTGACTACTTAATCAGATCCATGAGCATTAGTGACTAGGGATGCCCATGGGTGCTTTCTCAAAGGGGAAGACACTTCAGGCAGAATAAAACCTGGTGGATATGGTCACCTCTAAAGTTAACCCCAGAGTCCTCTTGGCAGCAGCTTCACCAAATTGCAGGCATGACACCTGGAAGGAAATTAACAGACTTTCCACAAAAGGATGAGCATCACAGCAGGGCCACAGGAAGTAGATCAGAAGAGCTGAGTTTACACCTCTGTGTTCTAAACGCCAAGTGGTATGTGTGAATGAAGCTGGGTCCTTGCGGTGGACTTTGATGTGCTGCCAACATGAAAATGAACAGAATCAGAGAGCAGTTTAGAAACTATTACCAGGAGAACTTTCTCCTGGAGAATTAATAAGTGGGAAATGTGCAATTAGAAATCTTATTATGAGAGGGGAGGAGCCAAGATGGCGGAGGAGTAGGACTGGGAGAACATTTTCTCCCCCACAAATTCATCAAAAGAGCATTTAAACATCAAGTAAATTCAACAAAACAACTTCTGAATGCCGGCAGAGGACATCAGGCACCCAGAAAAGCAACCCAACTCTTCGAAAGGAGAGAGAAGAAATACAGCTCCACCCACCAGAACACCAACACAAGCTTCCCTAACCAGGAAATCTTGACAAGCCACCTGTACAAACCCACACACAGTGAGGAAACGCCACAATAAAGAGAACTCCACAAACTGCCAGAATACAGAAAGGACACCCCAAACTCAGCAATTTAAACAAGATGAAGAGACAGAGGAATACTCAGCAGATAAAGAAACAGGATAAATGCCCACCAAACCAAACAAAAGAGGAAGAGATAGGGAATCTACCTGATAAAGAATTCCGAATAATGATAGTGAAATTGATCCAAAATCTTGAAACTAAAATGGAATCACAGATAAATAGCCTGGAGACAAGGATTGAGAAGATGCAAGAAAGGTTTAACAAGGACCTAGAAGAAATAAAAAAGAGTCAATATATAATGAATAATGCAATAA
>NW_011494755.1:5142633-5143370 GCF_000754665.1 Bison bison bison
GAGACTTTAATACCCCACTCACACCTATGGATAGATCAACTAAACAGAAAATTAACAAGGAAACACAAACTTTAAAGGATACAATAGACCAGTTAGACCTAGTTGATATCTATAGGACATTTCATCTCAAAACAATGAATTTCACTTTTTTCTCAAGCGCACATGGAACCTTCTCCAGGATAGATGACATCCTGGGCCATAAAGCTAGCCTTGGTAAATTCAAAAAAATAGAAATCACTCCAAGCATTTTTTCTGACCACAATGCAGTAAGATTAGATCTCAATTACAGGAGAAAAACTATTAAAAATGCCAACATATGGAGGCTGAACAACACGCTGCTGAATAACCAACAAATCACAGAAGAAATCAAAAAAGAAATCAAAATTTGCATAGAAACGAATGAAAATGAAAACACAACAACCCAAAACCTGTGGGACACGGTAAAAGCAGTCCTAAGGGGAAAGTTCATAGCAATACAGGCACACCTCAAGAAACAAGAAAAAAGTCAAATAAATAACCTAACTCTACACCTAAAGCAACTAGAAAAGGAAGAAATGAAGAACCCCAGGGTTAGTAGAAGGAAAGAAATCTTAAAAATTAGAGCAGAAATAAATGCAAAAGAAACAAAAGAGACCATAGCAAAAATCAACAAAGCCAAAAGCTGGTTCTTTGAAAGGATAAATAAAATTGACAAACCATTAGCCAGACTCATCAAGAAACAAAGGGAGAAAAATCAA
>NW_011494755.1:5146558-5148706 GCF_000754665.1 Bison bison bison
TGCCAGTCCAGGTTCGATGCACGATACTGGATGCTTGGGGCTAGTGCACTGGGACGACCCAGAGGGATGGTATGGGGAGGGAGGAGGGAGGAGGGTTCAGGATGGGGAACACATGTATACCTGTGGTGGATTCATTTTGATATTTGGCAAAACTAATACAATTATGTAAAGTTTAAAAATAAAATAAAATTAAAAAAAAAAATCTTATTATGAAAGAATAGGCCAGTAAAAGTCTGCCTTGTTTAGAACACAGAATTTTAATTCAGTTACTAAGCTGAAACATATGATATTGCCATTTCATAGGTTAAAAATGGTTCAAAATCAGAAATTTTCTGTGGCTCAATCTAGTATCATTTAGGCATTTTATAAAGGGGAAGATGATGGACACTGAATGATACTTTTGACCACTATTATATGTCAAGAACTCAACTAAGTAAAAAAAATATATATATTAAATATATTCATAAAATATTATTTAATGGTATCACAACTCTAAGATCAGTATCAGTATCTTCGTTTTCAGAAGAGAAAGCTAAGGAGCAGAGGAGGTGAAATATAATAACTTGCTTGGGGTCATGCAGAGTTGGGTTGCAGACAAACTCTGGGGCCATGCTACCAAAAACCAATGGTGAATCCTCAGTAGTGCTGGAGAGTGCACATCCCTCCATCCTCCTTGAACCCGCTTTTTTTTTTTTTTTTTTTAATTTATTTTATTTTTTAACTTTACAATATTGTATTAGTTTTGCCATATATCAACATGAATCCGCCACAGGTATACACACTGAGGAAACCAGAATTGAACCAGCTTCTTAATTTGCTCTTTCTTGGCCACCTCCTATCTCACTGGCCACACACTCACTGGGATCTCTTCGTCTTCCCAACCTACAAGCATGCAGTGGGTCCAGAGTTTCAGTCTCAGCTCCACTCTTTATTTATACACTAACTTCCCAGATTATTGTTTCCAGTCCCCTATTTTTTAAATACCAGCTATTTACTGATGACCCAAATTCAAATCTTCAGAAGCCCAATATCTCCTCTGAACTCCAGACTAGTACATCTAACCAACTACTTGCCTTCTTCACATAGAAATCCAATAAACAAACTGAACCTAATACACCAGAAACTAAACTCTAGATCTCCACACCCACTACCCACAAACACTAATTATCTGTTTTCCTGATCTTGCATTGCAGGCGGACGCTTTACCATCTGAGCCACCAGGGAAGCCCTTTCCTGATCTTAGAAAATGACAGTTCTGTACTTCCTTCCACATAGGCCAAAACAACCAGAGAGGAGGTATTTCTGACTTCTCTGTTTCTCTAATAGCTCACATCTAATCCATCAGCAGATCCCAAAGTTTCTACCTTCAGGTTAGGTAGAATGCTGAATTGAAACACATCTCATGATCCTGCTATACAATAATCCAAGCCATCATCATCTCTCATTGGACTTTTACAAAAGCCTCCTAACTCGTCTCCCCATTTCCACCTTTATCACTCTCCAATCTGATTGTAGTGCAGCCGAAGTGATCTTTGTAAAACATAAATTAAATCATGCCATTCTTTGCTCCAAACCCTACACTGGCCTTCTATCACATTCAAAAAACATCCTCCAAAGTCTTCCCCAGGGCTTACACTTCATTGACATGACCCCGACTACTTTTCTACTCTTGTGTCGTAGATCAAAGCTAGCCACTTCCCACTGAGAGGTGAAATCTATTTTCCCTCCCCTTGAATCTGAATATGGCACAACAAGTATGATGGAAATGACCCTTTGCCACTTCTAGGTCCAAGACTTTTAGAAGACTAGTAGCTTTTACTGGCAGCATCATATCTGAGAGTCCTGAGCCACCACGTAAGAAGTCCAATGCCCTCAGACCACCAGATTACATGGCAGCAACACAGCCATCAGCAGGCAATCCAGTCAATAACCACAACTGAGATCCCAGGTGTCAATGGCAGCCATGTAGGTAAGCCAGTTTGTCTTTCCAGCCCAGTCAAACTTTCTGATGTCTGCATGCCTAAATGTTACTTGAGTATAACCACATGAGAGACCCTAAGGAAAAACTACCCACCCAAGCCCAGAATCTTAGATGATGATACTTGTTTTAATCCACTGTTAGTTTGCTATGCTAACTATGTGTGCTGT
>NW_011494755.1:5148806-5193801 GCF_000754665.1 Bison bison bison
AACTATGTGTGCTGTGTGCTCAGTCGCTCAGTCATGTCTGAAACTTTAGGAACCCATGGACTGCAAGCTGCCAGGCACCTCTGTCCATGGGGATTCTCCAGGCAAGAATACTGGAGTGGGTTGCCATGCCCTCCTCCAGGGAATCTTCCTAACCCAGGGATCATCTCCCACACTGCAGGCAGATTCTTTTATGGTCTGAGCCACCAGGAGAACTAACTATATATAGCTAATTAACTGGAACACCACTTCCTACCCTTCTCTCCCTTGTTCCCTCCATTGCAGCCACATTGACCTACTTGCTATTCCTCTAACATACCAGACATGTTACTACCTCCAGTCTTTATACCGGCTTTCCCTGTATGTGGCATGCTCTTCTTTCAGACACTCACATGGATTCACTCAGAGCTCTGCTCAAACAAGAGAGGGCTTCTCTGATGAATTAATCTAAAATACTACCCTATCACTCTGTCTCTTATCAAGCTTTATTTTTCTTCCAAGTATTTCATATTAACATATTTTAGACTTATTACTTTCTTCCTACTAAGAAAATGAAAAATTTGCAATTACAATAATACTGACAGCTTTCATCTGAAGCTCCTTCTCTATTGCCTGGAGAATAGACATGTAGACATTGGCTGAATGAATGAATTCAATTCTACAGTGCAAAGCACTCTCCCGTGCTTTACACTAGTATGCAGAGGAAGAGACGGGGCAAAGGAAGAAAATGCAGGTGGTGCAGACACACAAAAAGGCAATTACACAAAGAAGGGCTATTTCTCCTTCTTTGAAAATCCTCACCTAAACTCCTGTCTTTCTTTTGAGCCTTACTACTGGGGCTGTTATCAATTTCTTTGTTGTCTCCATTAATCTGAGGTGACTAAATTCAAGTGCATATTTACTTCATATTCATAAAGAAATGAATGTGAAGTGTTGGCCGGGCAAGTGTTGGCGGGACAGCTTATGGCAGAGAGAGAAACTAAGAAGTTCAGCCTCAGGGTCTGTCACCAGTGAGACCTCCACAAATCATGATGTTTTAATACTTTCAAGAAAGTAGCAGGGTTCTGGGATCCCACAAAGCTCTATTCAAATACTGATTTTACTACTTACTGGCTGTTTGACCTTTGACAAACAATTAACTGTTGTGAGCTTCACCTTTTTTACCTACAAAATATATCCAAAATGGCCTAAAAGATAAATATACAGGTATTATAAGTACACTGACCAGAGTTCCAGTTCTTATCCATCCTCTTCCTTAAACTCTCAGTCCCTCAGTTTTCTCTTTGGTGAAATAATAATAACAATCCTTTTTAAAATGCTGGTGTGAAAATTATATGAGACCAGGAAAGGTGAAATAACAATAGCTAGCATTTAGTTAGCATGATGCTACATCCTGGATCTCACAACATCCTCTGTCCTAACCAACACTGACCATATTAGGTAGGTACTAACCCTATCCTTTGCCCCAAATCACAGAGTTAACTAGCACAAATGGAGTGGGATTTAAACCCAGGCCATCTAGAGCCCAAGCTCTTAAGCATTCTATTTTGTAACTTCTCCTGGAAGCTTAGATCAGTATCTGGTACATAATTACATTCTTAAAAAAAATAACTATTTCAACTACTGCTAATACTATATATCATCATGATCATAATGATCATCATTTTCATCCTCATGTTAGTGTCCACAGACACTTTTCTTACCCACAGAAGAAAATTTCAGAGTCTTGCATCTGATAAGCCTGAGCTAAAAGTTTGCCCCTACTTGCTAAGTTATAAACCCAGACACTGAACAAAACTCCTCAGTGACCCTGACTATAAGAAAACAGGTCAGGCAGAGGGGGGAAAGCATAGCTGTGGCAGTGACAAGCAGGCACTGGGTCATGTTAGCTTCATACAGCCAATGGTGACTGTCTCTTTTCAACTCTGTAATTACCTTTAGTAACTGGAACCTGGCCACGATGGCAATGTTTACACCACAGAAATCAGCAAACCCAACCAATCAAAGCTCTGTTTCTCCCCAAAGAGAGCTGGTTGTTAAACACTTGCCAGTCTATCTGAAGTCAGATAGACATGAGTTTGAATCCTCATGCGATCAAGTGGGATCTTGCAAATTAATTAACTTCTTTGAGTCTTATTTTCCTCACATCTATAACAGCAATAATAGATACCTAATGGATTGTTCTAAAAACTAAATGATGTACCATGTGTAAAGCTCTTTAGAATATCTGACACTTATCAGTCACTCTCTAAGCGAGTGTGACTACTTTGACACAATTTTTGTTAGTTTTATTATTTGTGTGACAGCAATTCTGTTAGTTTTACTATTTGCATTACAATAAATACAAGTGGATGGCAAAGAATATGGTATAAATAAGAATATACAAGTACCAACTCAACAATGTACAATTCACCAGGGTTGGTTTCACCCTTCTAGAAACTGTTCTAGTCATATCCCAGCTCAAAAGATTGGAACTTAAGTGCTTCCTACACTCTGCTCAAGTAATGCCTTCTTATTTGGATTCAATTCTTATGTTACAAGCCCCTGCCCGCACCATTCAGTCAGGGTCAGGGTGAACCTTACCTAATTAACAGTGGCATAATCAAAACAAATATTGTTTCATTTCCCCATGACATGATTCTCATATGCATTCAAGGTTGGGCCTGCTCTTGATGAGTAACCAGAGGGCAAATCGCAAAATCACCAGCCATTTGAGCTGGAAATTATTGTGTACTCCTTGTACTCGCTTTGCCGATGGGGAGACTGAGTACTTAGGTGACCTGCCCGCTAGAAATAGATTGCTCTAGATCACGGATTGTAAATTGTAAGAGATAAAGGATGCAAAGCAGACAGCCAAATGTTTATCGACCTCTCTCTCCACTGTCCCCGAGACCTCGTCCACCACCTGTCCATTGCCATGGCCAGGTTTCAGTGTGTCCGATTACATACCATAGAAATTTAATGATTTGGCAGTGTGTGCGTGTCCATCCCAATCTCCCTAGCTATCTCTTCCCCTCAACCTTTCCCCGCCCCACCCCAGAAACCATAAATCTGTTCTCTAAGTCTGTGAGGATCTTTCTGTTTTGTAAGTAAGCTTATTTGTATTGTTTCTTTTTAGATTTTACACATAAGGGATGTCATATGATAGTTCTCCTTCTCTGTCTGACTTCACAGTGTGACCATCTCTAGGTTCATCCATGATGCTGCTATATTTAAAATGGATAAACAAGGACCTTCTGTATAGTACACGGAACTTTGCTCAATGTTACGTGGTGCCCTGGATGGGAGGGGAGTTTGGAGGAGAGTGGATACATGTATATGTTTGGCTGAGTCCCTTCACCGTTCACCTGAAACTATCATATTGTTAATCGGCTATACCTCAATACGAAATAAAAAGTTTAAAAAAGAAGTTGAACAATTTAATGATGTTCTTTATTCTCCAGTAGAGCTACTGCATTTTATTAAATTCAACAGTTCCAGATCTAGAATGACCAAGGGTACTACTCAGCTCACTCTTTGAAAACTTTAATGGCTGTATGAATTGAGGGACACCTGAACACTCTGAACACTCATACCTCTCAAGATGCCCCAGCTTCATCCTGTAGCTCCCGTTAGGGAATCATAAGATGCAATAGCAAATTAGAGGTTCTCAGAAGCCTCACAGTACAGACATCTTTTAAAACTTTTTATTAATCATATGCTTATTTTTAATTAGATCAATGTTTCCCAAGTTTTTTTTTTTTTTTTAAACTACAGAACTCCCTTTGTGCTGTATAACTATTAATCTTAGAGTATTCAGTATAAGACCAATCTGACAAAAGCTGATCTAGTCCAACCCCACAAGTTAAGAGAAGAAACTGAATTTCTGGGTAATGATCCAGCTCTTTCGCCTCCCATTCCTTGCCACAGCCACTCCTTAGTGACTTCTCAATATGCAAATAGCCTACTTGATTTTCCCAGGGACCCACACTAGCCCCATTCTAATCCAGTGTGCTAATGAGCAGCTGAAGAGCAAATCCAAAGAAGTGATTCAGTTAGGAGGCAAACCAGAGAGGAACTTAAATAGGAAGGAAGACCAACAAAGATGAAAAAAGAAAAAGTGCCTAGCACACAATAGGTACTCAACAAATAATACCTGACTAATCTATACTGAGTTCATAAAGGAAGCAGATTCATTCACGTACTCAGCACGTATATACTTAATGCTAACTACATGCTACCACATGTTTGGGTCCTGGGGATACAGCAGTGAATAAACAAAATCCCTACCTTCATGAAACATCCAATTTAATCATATGACAAGATCCCAGCATGTTAGAGTCAGAAGTCAGCTTATCTCCTGCAGCCCAACCCTCTAACTGTTAACAGAAATTCAGATCCAAAGAGAAAAAATTCCCCCAAGGTCACCCAAGAAGTTAGCAGCAAAGCTGGAATTTAAACTCTGGTTTCCTGACCATAAATTCAGTGCTTATCCACCACACCAGCCTGCCTAAATTAAGACTATTTGATATCATAATCTTTAAGGGAAGTCATGGTGCCATAAATCATCATTAAATGACAGAGACATAAATATTATAGTCTTGACCCCAGTTTAGCATCTAAACATACTTACGAATATCAGGTCTTGGCCAACGTTTTTGGCTTACTAGAGTAAGTAATTATATTACTTTAAGAAACCAAATTCAATTAACCAAAGCTCAGGGATTATGAAGACTAGAGAAGACAGAAAGGGGACTATCACTTTGTGTTCTTTCCAAATAGGTGATCAGGAAATGAGAAGTGGAAAGGGCATGGATTTTGGAATCAAGTTGAGTTTTCAATCCCAGTTTTGCCTTCAGTTAGTTGTACAACCACAGGAAACCCACACTTAATGAGGAAACTCACACTCAATTTCCCCACTTGCAAAATGAATTCTCACAGAGCTTTATGGGGATTCTATGACATAGGTATGTGGTGTATTAAGGGCTAAAAAAGTAGTCATTCCTTATGCCTCCACACACCTTTTCTTTTGAAGGTAAATTCCCTTTCTTGAAGACTTGCTAATGAACTATAAAATGTTCAAATAGTTTGGTGAAACATAATAATGTAATCATCTGATAAAGTCTGAGGAAAATGCCCCTAAACTCATGGTGTGCACAACAGGTCTGGAATTTGGATTCTTTTCATTTGGTGGAGTTTTCATATTTTCAGCCTTTGGTCAGACTTAAATTCCAGTTGGGACTACCTCACCTAATATTTTGGCACTTTCCCTAGTCACAGTTGGAAGCCAGAAGTAAAGATATATGTGAAATGAAAAAATAATGAAAACCAAAAGTCAATATCTTTCTACGTTTTCTTTTTCCTTTAGTGGGATAAAAAAAATTTTAAGGCAGACCTATTTGACTTCCAATCAAAGCCTGGGATCAAGTTTTCATTCTACAAACCTTTTCCCATGCTCTAATTTGACAGGGTTCTGCCTACCCTACACCAGCCACATTTTTTAAGCCTAAGAGATCCTTTTGCAGGTAATGTCTTATCAAGACCAATGACCCTTGTGACTCTCTGGTTATGTCTTTGGACACATACATGCACACAGGTCTTGCTAGAGCTGAGAAAAAAATAAAAACGTTTGTTTGTTGTCAATGTCATATGCTTCAATATTGGTACCAACACAATCATACCAGAGACACAGTCATCTGAATCCATACTGTAATTAGCATCAAGATTTTGTAATATCCCTCAGCCAAACTGTATATCTACAGCTTAGCTCCCTTTCAATTTAGCAGAGCAGTCACTATCTATTTTCCCTGCCATGCCTGAAAGAAATCATACTTTATTTCTGGCAGAAGCAAAGACAAGATAGAGAGGTTAATCAGGGACTGGACATACACAAGAATTCTAGCACTTGTGTGTTCCATAAAGTGAACTGATAAAACACTTGTTCAGTCACTCAGTCATGTCTGACTCTGCGACCCCATAGACTGCAGCATGCCAGGCTTCCCTGTCCTTCACCATTTCCTGGAGCTTGCTCAAACTCATGTCCATTGAGTCAGTGATGCCATCCAACCATCTCATCCTCTGTCATCCCCTTCTCCTCCTACCTTCAATCTTTCCCAGCATCAGGGTCTTTCCCAACAAGTCAGCTCTTCACATCAGGTGGCCAAAGTATTAGAGCTTTAGCTTCAGCATCAGTTCCTCCAATGAATAGTCAGGGTTGATTTCCTTTAGGATTGACTGGCTTGATCTCCTTGCTGTCCAATGGACTCTCAAGAGTCTTCTCCAACACCACAGTTCAAAAGCATCAACTCTTCAGCACTCAGCCTTCTCTATGGTCCAACTCTCACATCCATACACAACTATTGGAAAAAATTATAGCTTTGTCTATATGGACCTTTCCTGGCAAAGTGATGTCTCTACTTTTTAATATGTTGTCTAAGTTGGTCATAGCTTCTCTTCCAAGGAATAAGCGTCTTTTAATTTCATGGCTGCAGTCACCATCCACAGTGATTTTGGAGCCCAAGAAAATAAAGTCTGTCACTGCTTCCATTGTTTCTCCATCTATTTGCCATTAAGTGATAGGAATAGATCACTTGCCATGATCTTTGTTTTTTGAATGCTGAGATTTAAGCCATATTTTTTAAAAAATAAATTTATTTATTTTAATTGGAGGCTAACTACTTTACAATATTGTGGTGGATTTTGCCATACATTAACATGAATCAGCCACAGGTGTATATTTGTTCCCCCATCCTGAGCCCCATTCCCACCCATCCCTAAACCCATCTTGGTTGTCCCGGAGCACTGGCTTTGAGTGTTCTGATTCATGCACTGAACTTGTACTGGTCATCTATTTTACATATAGTAATATACAATGTCAATGCTATTCTCTCATATCATCTCACCCTTGCATTCTCCCATTAGTCCAAAAGTCTGTTCTTTACATCTGTGTCTCTTTTGCTGTCTTGCATATAGGATCATCATTACCATCTTTCTAAATTCCATATATATGCATTAATATACTGTATTGGTATTTCTCTTTCTGACTCTGTATAATAGGCTCAAGTTTCATCCAGCTCATTAGAACTGACTCAAATGTCTTCTTTTTGTAGCTGAGTAATATTACATTGTGTATAGGTACCACAACTTCCTTATCCATTTGTCTGCTGATGGACATCTAGGTTGTTTCCATGTCCTAGCTATAGTAAACAGTGCTGCAATGAACATTGGAATATGTGTGTCTCTTTCAATTCTGGTTTCCTTGGTGTGTATGCCCAGAAGTGGGATTGCTGTGTCATATGTTAAGCCAGCTTTTTCACTCTCCTCTTTCACCTTCCTCAAGAGGCCCTTTAGTTCCTCTTCGTTTTCGGCCATAAGGGTGGTGTCATCTGCACATCGAAGGTTAATGATATTTCTCCCATCAATCTTGATTCCAGCTTGTGCTTCATCCAGCCTGGCTTTTGCATGATGTACTCTGCATATAAGTTAAGTAAGCAGGGTGACAATATACAGCCTTGATGTTCTCCTTTTCCAATTTGGAACCAGTCCACTGTTCCATCTCTGGTTCTAACTGTTGCTTCTTGACCTGCATACAAGTTTCTCAGGAGAGAAGTAAGGTGGTCTGATATTCCCATCTCTTTGAGAATTTTCCACAGTTTGTTGTGATCCACACATTCAAAGGCTTTAGTGTAGGCAGTGAAGCAGAAGTAGATGTTTTTCTGGAATTCTCTTGCTTTTTCTATAATCCAGTGGATGATGGCAATTTGATCTCTGGTTCCTCTGCCTTTTCTAAATCCAGCTTGAACATCTGGAAGTTCTCTATTCATGTACCATTGAAGTCTAGTTTGGAGGATTTTGAGAATTACCTTGATAAAATCCTTACAGGGATGCTTACTCAATGTGGAGGTCATCAAGAGTTGACATTAACAATGGAACAGTAATAAACATAAATTCAGGAAAAGTAAAAGAATATTAGCAACACCAGGTCGAGGGTTGAAGAGAGTAGGAAGTTTTCACTCTTGGCCGTGCTTTAACTCCCATGTACATTTTCATGGGCCTCCTCCCAACTCACTGAACTACCTCCAGAAAATGAGGAAGCATTGGCTTAGATGGGATCTTGGGACCCTCCCAGGCCTGATACTCTATGAATAGACAAAAACAACACAATGTCCATAGCAGGACTCTGAGAGTTGGGCTTCGCTGACAAGCCAGATGATGTAAAAGACCATCATCCATGTGGAGATGATCAACGATAGTGGATAGACCTAGAAGTAACAGTATACCTCTCTGATTTGCATAATAGCAAGAAAAGGGATCAGGCAGCACTAGATTCACTCAAAGTATTGCCACTTTGAAATGTTTCATTCCTTATGGAATGTGGTTTTTCCTCCTTGTTTGAAACAGTCATCAGGATGCCTAATCGGAGGATTATTTTGAAAGATTTTTCTAAGCCCAGTCATGGGCATAGATATTTTAAATTAAAAACCCAATGAAGAGGGCAGGTAAAGCAGCTTTGTAAGAAAGACTTACCATTGAGTACCTAATGTGCCAGACTAACACTCAAAGATAGAAAACACGAGAGATCAACACAACCCCCAGCACCCCCACAGATAAGTACACAGCCCCTAAAGTAAAGGTCAAAGACCATAAAGAATGAGATGGAGGCCATCTATCCTTCCCTGGGGATGTCAGAAGTGATATTATAGTGAGAGTGACATCGGATTGGCCCTAAAAATGTGATTTTATGGACTTCTGGCTATGATAAAAGTGTTACAAGTGGGAAAATGAAGGATGCTGTAATTGCAAAGGATAAGATTTTTGAAAACTGTATTGAACCCCAGTTCTCTCATCCCTAAGTTAGGAATAAGAATTCTCCTTGCCTTGCAGAAACAGAACTTTTCAATTTAATGAACATTCAGGAAGCAGTTGAATCACAGAGCAAGCTACTTGACGTGTGACATCACGATAAAAGATTCAAGGAGGAAGGAAGAAAACGACATTGGGGCCCCACCTCTATGAGAACAATGATCAACTCTGAAATTATAGAGAGTTAATTAAGGTCATATAATTAAGCAGCTGAGGTTTTCCTTCAGGGAACCATAAAATGCTCCCTGTGCAAAACTTTCTTAATACGATCCCCAAGGCACCTTTGGAGGTAGAAGAAAAATAGACGAGATACTGTAGCTCTTCGTAAGTAGGTTGAGCCTGAAACTGAAAGTCACTCAGTCGTATCAGACTCTTTGCTACCCCATGGACTATACAGTCCATGGAATTCTTCAGACCAGAACACTGGAGTGGGTAGCTGTTACCTTTTCCAGGAGATGTTCCCAAACCAGGGATCAAACCCAGGTTTCCCACATCATAGGTGGATTCTTTACCATCTGAGCCATCAGACAAGCCCAAGAATACTGGACTGGGTAGCCTATCCCTTCTAAAGCAGATCTTCCCAACCCAGGAATTGAACTGGGGTCTCCTGCATTGCAGGTGGGTTCTTTACCAGCTGAGCTACTAGGGAATCCCCAGGTTGAGCCTAGCCCAGCTTAAAGGTTAGAGAGATGCTTCCTCTCCATGCAGCCATCTCCAGCTAGTTTCAGTTTTAGTTATCATGATGAAGCTGGAACCCCTGAAGTGACTCACCAGTCTCCAAGATCATCAAACTCAATGGCATTTACAAATTCATCAACCCTCAATAGAACTACATTTACTGATTTCCCACTGCATATCAGGCCCAGAGCTGATGTCACATAGAGCGTGGGATGCAGAACTTTGTTTCTTTGCTCACCAACTTTAGGGAAGTCAGACATGCAATCAAGGAAACTTCCATGTGGAATGTTCTAGAACAATTCCATCTGGCACAGTCAGAGAACAGTGCTACAGAGGAGGTGCCACTGGGCTACCAAGCAGAGAAAGGGATAAGGAATATCTTAAGTAAAGGCTCAGAGGGGTAAAGGAGCATGGGAACCTGCTCAGTGTCATGCTTGAGAAAAGAGTGAGTTGTCTGGAGGCAGAGAATATGGCTAGAGATGTGGGCAAGAGCCAGGTCATAAAGGGCTGCCCTGTGTGCCAAGGCAAGGAGCTTGGCCATCATCCAATAGCCATGGGGAATCACTGACAGCTTTCAGACACAGGAGTGACGTGGTCTTTAAGAGCGTTCCCTCTGGGGTGCTGTGAAGCCAGACTATCAGGGGAAAGACCAAAGGCAAGGAGGCAAGTTAGGAAGAGTTTTATTGCTATTTTTGTGTGGAACATCTGTTCTGAAAGGAACAATAGAGAGTAAGTCATGTGGCCTAATAACTTTTCACGTAGGCTTCCTAGTGTATAGGTGCTATAGTGTATAGTATATAACAGCTGATGTGTTATAACACATCAGGGAATCAGGACATAGTGCCAAGTGAGAGGCAGGCAGCACAGAACGGTCGCCTTAGAGGCAGAACGATTCAACAAAAACTCAGCCCAGCAACTTTCGTTTGTAGGACACTGGGCAACGCAGTCAACCTCATGGACCCATAGTTTCTTCACGTGTAAGATGGCAATGCTAATGCCACCTGGCCAGCTGGCTGTGAATGAGAGGTGCTCACAAGGCCCCTGGCAGAACTTCAGGCACAGAACAGGTCCCTGTTATTACAGTGGAAAAGCCTTTCGCCAAGAATGTTCTCAGAAAAGATCCATCCACCATGACAAGATGCTTCCTCTAAGCACCAGTAACCAAAGCAAACACAGCAATGGGGACGAACCCAGAGTTATTACCTACACGAGAGGTTCAGGTGTCCCTCTGATGGAAAGCAAAAGCCAGTCCGAGTCTAACAAGCCCATACACACTGATCAGAACTGCCTATTCTCAAAAGCCTTGGGCACATTCCCACGTAACCTGGTTTGACAAGCTGTGCTGGCCCAGTGCCCAGCTTCCAATCAGAATCTACAAGGCCTAGAGATTATTTGGCAATTTCTCTCTCTCTACAAGGGCAGTTATGGTGCAGAATGGAGGCAGCAATACACATTCTAAGCACATACACATCACCCTTTCATTTCCTATCTCCTCTAAAGGCTCAATTACTTCTAGATAGCAACAGTACCACCCTTGTGGCACAAAGCTCAATATAACTCTACAGTAAGCACAGCTAATTCACTATCTGGGAACAGTTTGGGTTCTAGAACCAAGAACCATAGCTGCAGATATTCTGATATTCTTAGCTCAGACTGTGCTGAGATTCTGGCTCTAAATCACTTGCTTGGAAAGTGAGAGCACTCATGAATGAAGACAGTGCTCAATGCTAACTAATATCCCTCCTCCTATCTTCTGACTCTTATCCTCTCATTTGCAAACATTCTGGAAACTTCCTGTAACCCTATTCAGACACTAACTCTCCCTTTCCCTCTACCACTGTATGTTGCTCAGAGTATCCCACACCTACTGCTGCTGATCATATGCTAGTCACCGTTTAGCCTTTGGAAACCCCTTTCTGCCTTCCTTAAGAGACTGAAATGTTCTGGACAAGTCACTAGTTATCTTTCCAAACACAACAGGAGCTCCACTTGGCTCCACTTCAGTATGGACCACTTTGACCATTCACCACTTCTGGAAAGCCACCCGTCTCTTGACTTCCTGACACTCCTCCCACTCTCCTGGCCACCCCCAGTTCACACTGGTGGACCCTTCTTCTTCTGTCCATTCCTGGGCATGGGCTTTCTGGAGTCTTGTCCCCAGAGTCCCTTCTCTTTCCATAATCCTCTTCCTAGGAGATGCCAAAGCTATCTACTCTGGCTCCAGATACCTCCCATATCCCCAAGAACACAGAATCTTCTTTGACTCTAGCTCAATTCTCTCTTTGATGTGTCTCAATAGCAAAGCCAGGCCCCTGGTGGAATCCCACACCTTCTTGTCCTACACTGGCCTCAAACAGCTGTCCAAATCCAACTCTGGACTTTTGTATCAAAGCCTGCTCATCTGCTGATGCTTGCTGCCTTGGTTGGTGACACCACCATCCTCCCTGTCCAAGGTAAAAGGCTAAGGCATTCTTGGCTTCTCCTCCTATTCTACTCTATATTTGTTGAGTTGGATCTGTCCCTTCCCTCCTTCCTTAATGCCCCAGTTTCTGGCCAAACTCGTGTCTGGGCTTTTGTCATCCCTTTATAACCAGTCTTTCTGCTCGCTTCTCTCACCTTTGCAGAGTCTCCTCCTCACTGCTGTCTTTATAAAGCACAGAAAATATTACCATCAGAGGAAAACCCCTCACTGTACCCTCCTCCCCAGACCGTCTCCTTAGCATGACATCCAACACTCCTCTACAATGTAGTAAGAACATACAGTCAGGGGGTCTCTCTCTCGTACTAGATCACAAATTCTTTAGTGCCTCTAACTGTTCTTCAACTGCTGCATGCCAATCAATTTGACCCATAATAGGTGCTCAATTCACACCTGAAGAAATGAATGAATCTTCAGGCTGTCAGCACTCCCAGCTTATCCAGCCCTGCTCTCTGAAACAAAAATGCCCTTCTTGGATTATCTCAGGATGAAGAGCTCCTTCAGATCAGTTACATAAAATCACCAAAGTATCCCCCAAATTGTAAGAGATGAATGCCCTACCTTAACTTTCCAAGCACTGAGCAGCTTCTAACTGGTTACTTATCCACATCAAGCAAAAAGTGTCCTCAATATGAATTGTGGAGAATACAGCCAATATTTTATAATAACTACAAACAGAAAGTAATCTTTAAGAATTGCATAAAAATTTTCACAAATCAATAAAAATGTGAATTATGGATGACAAAAACAATTTCTTAAAGTTTTTTTTTTTAACTTGGACTTAACTTGCTTGATCAGAGTCCAACGAGAAAAACAAGAAATCATTCTACTTAATACAAATGAAATTCCATAAAAACAATTGATTATTTAATAACCCAGGTGATAGAAAAATGGGGACATTTAAGCAAACAATGGCATGGTGACCCAGGAAGCACAAAGTTGCTAACACTTCCAGGCTGGAAGAAAAAGGGGACCAGGAGTTGGTCTACTCAGTGGAAGCTGGAACCTTGGCAGAGGTGGATTTACCATGAAGGTAATAAGGCTTATATTTGAGGGATCTTTGCCCTCCTGGGCCTCTTCTAAAACCCTGGATCTAATTTTGTACTCTTTCCTTTAAAGGTTCCCTCAAGTTGTATAAGCTTTTCAGTCTTCACAAAAGCCATGGAGGAAATATCACCAGTGCTGGAGCTGCTGCCCAAGGCTGAGATGAGAAGAAATACCCTGGTTTTTCCTTTCTGTCTTTCCTTTCCTTTCTGATTTCCTGCTAGTACTTCTTATTGGCCAAACTCAGCCACAAGCCAGTTGGCATGGGAGCCTGGATCAGATTTCAGGATCAGATTCCCTGTAACATGCAACCAAACAGGGGAGGGGCAAGGATATCTGAGAGCAGACAAGCCAGGGACTGGCATATCAGCCCATTCCATGTCCCTTGGGTATCCAGTGTTGGGACTGAATAGAGTTGTAAGTGTTACCAGGAAAAAGCTAATTGGCTTTCCCTCTCCCAAGACGTTGCACAAGGCAACACTGTCCCAGTGTACATCAGACACAACCTGCATCTTCCTCCCAGCCTTGTAGACTCTGAAACCCAATCTTGTTATTGTCCCAAAGGCAGATTCAGGGAGGATAACTCACACTAACCAAGCTTATAGAAGCCTGAAGCACAAGCCTGAAAACCAATATGCTAATTTGAAGAAATATCCCTGTAATTTAATGCAGAGTGACATGTTTGTCTTGACAAAATCAGTTCACTTCATTTGCTCACTACTGTACATAATATTGACTATTAACACCATAGCAATTACTTCCAAGAAATGTGGATACAAATATAATACCTAACTCCCATCCTGGAAGGGCCTAGTGATGAATTTACAGTAACACTGTAAACAGATGTATATCAAAAAGAAATTAAAATCCTTATTGAGCACAGACCCATATCAGACTAGTTAACATGATCTGAACCTTTATAATATCAGGCTCTGACAGATAGATATGTTAGTGTCAACCATGGAGACAGATCTGACAGGAAGATCGTAAATAGTAGTTGTTTGCCTGTTAGAGCACAGAATCTCCTGGAGAGAGCTCAAGTTAACCTCCCTGACTTAGTTTTTCTATGCCCCTTACTGACCACCACCTCTTCTGATGGGTACATACATGAAATGCCATTCATTTGGTTACAGCCAAGTTCAACAGTCCTGAAAATCATTCACTCACACGAGGTCAGGCTTCTAAACCATTCTTGATCTTTGAGAATCTCATAAGAGCTTCAGACTCTTTGAAAGCCACATATACACACATTTTATTTACACATTCACGGGGTTCTTAGACTTCATTGCCTCCAGTTCTTTCTCTTGAGCAGAGTTTCTCAATTTCAGCAATACTGGCATTTTGGATTGAGTAATTCTTTGTTGTTGGGCTCTGTCTTGGTTGGCAAGAGAAGCAAGCATTCTAGAATGTTTAGCAGCATGCCTGGCCTCTACACTTCAGGTACTAACAGCTTACCCTCAACCAGTTGTGAAAATGTTCCCAGACATTGTTCAATGTTCCCTGGGGGAAAAAACTGCCCCAGCTGACAACTACTTTCCTAAAGAGACATTGAAGTCTCTGCTCTTACCCCAGGAGTGATACATGGAGCGTCCAGCTATAAGAGTACCAGGTGCTGTGCACCTCTCCTGTCTAGACTTTAGGCTAATGATCAGTTCAACAGATGAGTTTGCTTTAAAAAGGAGAACACTGAAAAGTTTCTACATTCTAGTTCCACAAATCTGTAAAATAAATATCTCCATGTGGATCAGGGTTGGGAGAGAACCTGAAAATTTTTGTTCAGGCTATTGATCAGGATGGAGGAATTTCAAGCTTGTTTGTTTGTTTCCATTACTGGGGAGAAGAAACCCATCACCACTAGTGTGCATGTGTTTACAGAATATTACATGACTATATCTGTTAGCTAACTAACCTGGAGTCTACCTAAAGCTGCTTGTGACCATTAACCATCTGGAGGAGCTCCACATAGTTCTGGAATAGCTGGCTTTACTGTCAGTCTCTCCTTAAGTACAGAGACCTGAAGCCCATGCCAGTTCTCAAGGGCATCTGTAGGCCTTAAAAGAAAGCAAAGAAGGCATTGTTCCCTGACACCTCCCTGCAAGATGCGTAATGAAGACTTGCTGTGGGCCAGGCACTATGCTTTATGCACATCATCACTTAAGCCTCACAACAAGCTAGAAAAGCTGCTATTATTGTCCCCACTTTAGAGAAAAGAACTGAGTCTCAAAGAAGTCTCATAGGTTTCTTAGAGTCACACAGCCAGTAAGTAACAGACTGGAATTAAAACACAGTTCCTGTCACTGTCATGCTTCTGGATCAGCTGCAAATTTTAGCTAAGGAAGAAGAATTTTAGAACAGGAAGAAGTCGCCTCCGTGACACCTGTGAAAATCAAGGCAAACAACGCAACTCGTTCACTTGGATGGGGAAACTGCCAAAACAGATTTTTTATATCAAACCAGTGTAACTTCTGATGGGCATAATGTTTTTAAAGAGATATCTATGAATACATTGAGAGCAGTATTTGGCTGTCATCTTCAAACTCCCAAAGTCTTCTCCTAACATAGACAGCTACATGCCACACTGAGGGTAAGGCAGAAGCCCAAGGATTCTGACTTGGAGGGCTTTTCTACCCGTTTCCTCATGAGCAACTACAAGCTGCTGGCTCTGAGCAGGAAAACATTCACTAGGCTTTAGCTACCAATTCAAACCAGGGACCTCCCCATCCTGCCCACACAACTCCAGAGGAAGTCTGGGACAGGGATGAAGAGACCAGATTGATGGGACTAGTCCAAAACACAAATAATGTATTTCCTCCCAAATATGAAAACAAAACTTGAAGCCAGGGTGTAATAATAGGTTTTCCCAGGATGGTTGCTTTCATAGAGTGTTACAAGTGTCCCTCGATTATACTTCTAAGAATATCGAGTCTGGATTTCTTCCTTCCTTTCCCTCTTCTTTTTCTTTCCCTTCCTTCCTTCTTCCCCCTTCCAGCAGTCATATCCTGACCTCCTCTGTACCAACCCCTATGCTGGGACCTGGGTAGACTGAGATGAACAGATCCCAGACCTTGTCTTATCTTGAAGCTTGGTGACAGAGACTGGCAAACAATATCAAGGGAATAAAACAGGTACTGGAACAAATGGAGTTGTGCTACTGCCTCCTCAGAAAGCTGAAAACATTCAACATAGTGCAAGAAAATCATGTATTCACTTGAAATACTGCAGGTCAATGTCAAAAGAGGCACCTCAGAAGATACAACATTTGTATATAACATTGTAAATCTGGGTCTCATAACTTGTTAGGAAAGCATGGCTTTGAATGGATCCTTGGATTCTATGATGTGAAATTCTAATAAAAAGAGATAAGAACAAAGCCATTTCCCCCCTTAAACAGCAGGGTGGGTAGGAAAAAGGAATATGGTTAATGAGTTCTGCTTTTCTTATTCTTTAAATTCATTAATATTTATTGTGCTTTAGTTTTCAAATTACTTCTGCTTAATTCTGAAGTAATTTGAAGAATTACTTCAAATTAATTCCACAAAATTATGTTAATTTTGCCTTAAAATAGTCCTATGAGGTAAATTAGAGAAGGGCATGGCAACCTACTTCAGTATTCTTGCCTGGAGAATCCCATGGACAGAGGAGTGTGGTGCTCTACAGTACTCGGGGTCGCAGAGTCAGACTGTAAATATTATTATCTCTATCGTACTGTTGAGAAAATGAGGCTCAGAAAAGTCAGTTGCTCTCTCAAGGACTCACAGCTAGCTGAGACAAGAATGGGCTGCTCAAATTCACCTCTATCTGCCTGTACAGCCCAGGTCCTGAAAGGCCCCCATGCATGCCATGAGCCCTGGGAAACGAGTCATGTTATTCAACTGCAGTCTCACCGGCATCACACATGGAATAGGAGGTGTGTTCAAGAGGCTCTGGGGTGTTGAGAAGAGAGCTAAGTGGGTTTTAATGGAAAAGACTGTTCTACTTATAGCGGCTCCAAAAAAAAAAAAAAAAAGTGATTCACTCTTCAGGCCTGACATGTTTTGAGAGACAGACATGCCTGTAAATTTGGCCAGACTCGTGGGTGCCAGATGATAATTGACAAAGACCCTAGGGCTTGGCGATCAAGCCAGGACTTCCTCGTGTTCCTCACTGAGCTCTCCAGGGGCCAGGCATGGTGCATAATTAAGTCAGATGGTTGTAGAGGGGAAGAGATGGGTTATTTTCTCTATGGAGAGGTTTTCTTCTTGGCAAGATGCAGAATGACACACTTCAGGCAGCAGGAAGATGATTTCCATAAAAGTCGGCGGGAAGGGAGGGAAATCATGAAGTTACTGAAAGACAAACAAAGCCTAAATACCATAAACAGAGTATGGAGTTCCCAACCAGAGGCACAATTATCTCTTACCTCAAACTTGGACAGGACTCAAGCAGGCATTATAAGAGATTTTCTCATGCACATGAGTAATTCCCCCACTCATTAAAATGTTATAGATGAGCCTCACTTGGAAAACAGCAAAGTGTGAATTCCAATGCAGGACATAGAGGAGGCAAAAGGGGGCCTGAGGATGTCCTAGCAGAAAGTTTTAAGGCAGCCCAACAATCTTCTAAAAAGCAAAACAGTGGACAGAGTGAGAAGAAAAACACAAGGAAGAAGATGGATTGTCCATAAGA
The DNA here is from genome assembly GCF_000754665.1 of Bison bison bison. Classification (NCBI taxonomy): domain Eukaryota; kingdom Metazoa; phylum Chordata; class Mammalia; order Artiodactyla; family Bovidae; genus Bison; species Bison bison. The sequence continues at coordinate 5,166,511 of NW_011494755.1, forward strand.
ACACCACTGTTACACATGTACAGATGCCTTCCATTTTACTAACTTCCACTTAATGAAAGCACAAGTTCATAAGTAAACATGGGATCATTTATCCATTACAATGAGGGAAAATGCCTTTTTTAATCTCATGTACGGCTTAACCACTTGGGACTTTTCCTTCTTGGACCAAATTCAGTACCTGTTAAAAACAAAGAACTGATGGGATTGATAACAATGTAATTTAATGAAGGTGTGATTCACATGGGATTTCATGGCATGACAGAGAACCACACTGAAATCCTTAACCCATCAGTTTTGGGGCATCATCTTCCTATCATGAATGTTTTCATGATATTGCGAGGCTGCAGAGCCAGCCAAAAAGAGCACAGATATGAATGTCAAGTCTTACAAGGTCTAGTCCAGTACCTCAGTAGATCATATGTGAGCTGACCCCGGAACTGGAGTCAGATTTAAATGCTTAATTCTGTATACTGTCCTGAAAGCACTGTGAATTGGCTGATACAACACGAAGACTTGAGGTGAGGAAAGAATTTTCCCTGGAAAATTTTAGGCATGTCAGATTCAGACTGACTTTATCCTTAAAGGGCTGAATAAGGTTATTTACTACAGGACAGTAACGTGTCTCCATGGGTTTTGATGAGAGAAGGGACATCCATTCCTTCTCCTTATTTAAAGACTTCTTATATAGCCATTTTCTATAAAAGACTGATTGTCATGAATTGTCGTAATATACCATGACAACCCTTCAAATATGATAGTACTCACACAAGTGATGAGTATCTTTCTAGATCACAGGTATTCTCTTATTTGTTTTCCATAATGTTTTTTTCTGAATATAAAGTAATATATTTCCATCACAGTAGCTTGGAAAGTATGAAAAAACCAATAAGAAAACAAAAATTACCTTCAACAGCAGCAGAGATAACCTTTTTAATAATTAGGTATGTTTTCTTCCTATATATATTCCCTAATATATATATTGGGAGTGTATGACATCAATCTGCACATATCATTTTATACCATTTTTTCTCCTTTATGTATTGAGCATTATCCTATAACATTAAATGTTTTAATAATATGGTTTTTATTGGCTAAATATTATACCCTTTGATATAAATAGATCATAACTAATTTAACCAATTCTCCATCAGTGGAAACTTGGTTTGTTTCCATTTTTTTGATAAGTGTAAGTAACAAAATTTTTTAAAATATCATACTTAACTAATGCATATATACGGAATTTAGAAAGATGGTAACAATAACCCTGTGTACGAGACAGCATAAGAGACACTGATGTATAGAACAGTCTTATGGACTCTGTGGGAGAGGGAGAGGGTGGGGAGATTTGGGAGAATGGCATTGAAACATGTATACTATCATGTATGAAACGAGTTGCAAGTCCAGGTTCGATGCACAATACTGGATGCTTGGGGCTGGTGCACTGGGATGACCCAGAGGGATGGTATGGGGAGGGAGGAGGGAGGAGGGTTCAGGATGGGGAACACATGTATACCTGTGGCGGATTCATTTTGATATTTGGCAAAACTAATACAATATTTTAAAGTTTAAAAATAAAATAAAATTTAAAAAAAATCTACTTAAAAAAAATACAGTGAGTAAATGATATTTTGGATAGAAAAAAAATAAAATAAAATATCATACTTAAACATGGTTACACTTCTATATTGATCAGATTCAGACAAGAAGGCAGAAGCAAATGGAGTTTCATGAAGAGAGTATTTACAAGGGTATTGTTGGGTTTAAAGGAAACCAACAATGATAATGAGCCAAAGAGGCATGGACCCAGAAGAAGTGGAGAATCCACCACTAGCCAGGGCTGAAGGAGAAAAAGGAGTGAGTGGCCACTGGGACCCAATGAGGGCTATAGAGGAGGAGAGGAAACATGATGGGGGCTGTGGCCTTGGGTGAAGAAGGCAGCCACTACCAGTCCATGGCCGAGCAGGGAAGGAGCAAGAGAAAATACTATTCCACCCCCTCTTTCCACCTGTTCTCTGACTTGTCATGGCTCCCCAGTGAAGAATCCAGCGAGCAGAGAGAGGCAAGGAGGCTGGGTTGATGCAGTTCATTGAGTTCAGCCTCCCTGGGCACACAGCAGGGTGGAGAAGGTGTTTGACATATCTAGGGAGACAGAGAATATCCTGCTCAATACCTCTGCTTATGCCCTAAGTTAGAGCCACAAACACTGTGAAGATTTAAAACACACACCATGTGGCCGGTTCCTCTGAAGCTGTATTATCTGAGTTCCAGATGGGTGCAAAACAGCCCAGCTTGTCTTAAATCCATTTGTGCCAAGTCTAGAACTGGGTCAACTCCTCCTCCAAGCCTTACTCTGCTGCAGCCACTGAGGAGACTTGTACTGAGAGAGTGCCTACTGGAGCAGCCAGTATATTAGCACTCAGGAAATTCTGGAGTTAGGCTTGCCGCATAGGCCAATTATATAATGCATATACAGGGGGATCCCTATCTCAATTATTGCTTGCTGCTTGCTTGCTAAGTCACTTCAGTCATGTTCGACTCTGTGTGACCCCACAGACAGCAGCCCACCAGGCTCCCCCGTCCCCGGGATTCTCCAGGCAAGAACACTGGAGTGGATTATTACACAACTTTTAATCAATATGGCTTTCTTCCCTGGGTCCAAATTTTTTGTTCATATTAGATGTTATAGGATAGAGTCCTACTCTCAACATTAGCTAGTGGTCTATGGCCTTGACACCTTTATTTAAGCCAGCATTGTCTTCCTGGAAGCTGGTCACTGCTTCCTTTCCAAGCAGTTGGCTGATGCCCTGCCCCAATATCAGAAGACCTTCTATAACCACAACTGTACCCATGAATTGAAAAACCACTACTTGCTAGAAATACTTATTGTCAGGCACTGCTACCAGGTTCAATACCTCTGGCTGTCAAATTCAGCACAGATGGAAGCAAATTTGAAGCATTTTTAGATACTGTGTTTGGGGTCAGTCCTTCAGTCCTCTGATTCTTGCCATAGCTCAGTAGAGCCTGAACCTTCTACCCACTGAGGTTCCAGTATGTCTTGTGCTTGATTGTGCAATAACTGGTTAAGCCCTAACTAAGATTTACTAACTGTGAGAAAACACAATAAAAATCTAGGTAATTTGGCTGCTGTCTTTTGATGATGACATCACCTTCTTTCCATGCCCTCTGACCCTCATATCCAACACATGGGCTTTGAATGTTCTGCTTAGGACCTGGCAACTAATTTGGAAAATCATCCTGATCTGTAGCTATGAACTCTTTTGCTGGGTCCCTGGCCATGAAATATGCCTCCTATATTATTGTGGGAAGATCTGCCTCATTGGGGTCTGTGTCCTGATTGCCTTTGAAGTCAGCAACATCAGAAGTTAATTCCAAGCAGGTCCTCTAGAGCCTGTGCATGGTTTTGTGTTTTAAAAATTGCATTAAAGATCAATTCAAGCTTTTGCAGCCTGATAGGCATTGTCCTGTGCGCCTCTATTGCTTTGTCTCTTTATTTCCAACAGCACAAGCCTAAGTCTTGTCTTTGTTTTGTCAGGTGGGTCCCATTAAAATCTTGTATTAAACTTTGCCTCTTTTGAAGTCCCAGACCCCATCCATCTGTTTTTTTTTTTCTAATGACTTTGTTTAGAATTTTTTCAAAGTTAATGGAAATGTCTGAGGGATAGAGAGTCTGGTTAATTGATCCTTCAGTTATTGAAGGTTATTGTCGACCAATATTTTTAGAATTTTGCATTTCGTTTTATCTCACTTCAAATATTCCTCTTGTTTGTTTCAGCTGCCCATCCTCCACTGAGCAAACTTTCCCCTTTCTTAAATCTCATTTTAGTCGCTTCTACTCCCCAAATTGAAATTGGATGTCCAGAAATTAGACTCCAGGGAGCCTGGCTGAGGAAGGTAAACTATAAAAGAGATGCAGAGAGGGAAGAACCCTGGACAGAATATATGCCCAAATCTATGAAACAAACCTAATAATCACGGACCATATATAAGCATCAAATCTAAAAGTATACGAGTAAGATCATAATGAAAAATGAGAGTTTAAGACTAAAGAGCACTGGATCATAGAGAAGGCCAACTGGAAATAAGCAGAGCAGATTCCAGAATGCTGCTCCCAACACCAATAGGTGTTTGACCATCCTTACCAAGAGGCTTCTCAAAAATTAGTATGCACCCAAAAAAAAAAGAGGAACAACAAAAATTACACTTGCTGAATATACTAAGAAATGTCCCTTTTCTCACAAATTTTAAGCAAAAGCTCTTTACCACTGTGTATATACTTTATGCAGAAAATGTTAATACCAGAATTGCTTTCTAAACAGAAATGTTAAACTGTCCGTAAAAGAAGCATTTCTGCCTTGTATGTCAAATGCCTGTATTTATATACCAGAAGGCAATCTACTGTCTAGCTCCTTTGTTTTCTCTCATTGTCTCAGCTATTTGGAGTCTTCAAGTCTCATGTATTAAAGCAATGAGAGTTAATAACAAAAGGTCTTTCTCCTTGGCTTCCTTCACATGGCTGAGCATCACATTTATGACCAGGGTGAAGACTATAGGCCACAAGGTTCCTAAATAGATGAGGCAGTGAAGTGGAACTAGTTCCAGCATTTGGAAGTTGGGTGGCATGGATGGATACGCCCATTGGATGAAAATAATTTACTGAGCACAAAGGGATCTCTGAATCAATACTAAACATGGACAAAAGTATATCCCACCCTCAATTTGGGTGGGTAATGATTGTAAGCTCATACTGTCTAAGAGATACTTAAAGTATTATGGAGGAACTGTCAAGGTATGGCAAAGTGGAGGAATGCATATTCAGTTCCAACCCGAGAGAAAGAGAACAATTTCAAACAAAGGGATTTCAAAACCTTCATGTGATCAGAACACAGAGTGAATCCAATCATCAAAAAACTGAGGGCAGGAAGACACAAGCAAACATCATGAGGACAGTCAAGGCTAACACGATAAAACAACTAAGAATCCAGAATCAAAACCAGAATGAGAGAAATTATCCAATTTGAAACATGGAAAAAAAATCCAGATGAAACCAGAATGATCTCCTAAGTGACTTCAGTGCAGAAGAACCAAATGCATATTGGAATCTCTGGATTCTTTGAAATGTGTTGGTTGCACTGCACATTTATGAACTGTCATTATTTCAGACTGAAAGTTAAGTCACTGTCAACAATTTTTTTTTTTGTTACTCATAAAGAATACTCATTATAGAACAGTCTCTTATCAAGATTCTTATTTTTAAATTAGTCAAAGATATTGTTTCAAGAGGGAAATTCAAGTAGGATAAACGTCCCGTCTTTCAGATGCTACAAGTAGTTTGAAGTAGTTTGAAGTAGTTCTGTTCTTTCAGGTGCTATGAGTAGTTTGAAGTAGTTTGAAGTAGTTCTGTTCTTTCAGGTGCTATGAGTAGTTTGAAGTAGTTTGAAATAGTTCTATTCTTTCTAGATTGCTGGGAAATAAATGCAAGCAGATTATCTTGATCTTGACCATACTTTTACCTTGTGTGGTTACATGTTTGAGTCTCTAGTTAATTGCCTGAGTTTCATATACACTGATTAGTAACAGTCTCAGTATCTAGCACCACAAGGACCCACACCCATCATGGCTTTTCTTTCCCAGAGATCAATCCCAGGGGATTGGGAAGATGTCTCATTGAAGCACTCAAAAACACAGATGATCATATTATATTCTCTTTTCTGAGAAATTTTTGTGAGGAATGCAATTGTCTTCTAAGCACTATTTCTCTAGTAATTCCAACATCAAACCTTCTAGAGGGACTATCCACAATGATTCACAAGAGAAAAAAATAAGATCCCTTGGGGGAGCGGAACCACTTTGCACAAAATTCTGATTATGTTACTCAGCTTAAAAAGCTTCAGCATCTCTCAACTGTCTACAAAATAACTTTTAAGATCTTTAGCTTGACCTACAAATTCTTTTACAATCTAGCACCTGCCCATCTTTCCAATGACATATGCCACTCAGCCAAAAGGAATCATCAGTTCAGCCACGCTGAACTTCTTGCAGATGCTCAAAGGAGAGGTTTTCTCAGGCCTCTGTGTTTTTCCACTTGGTGTTCCTTCTTAAAAAAATGCCCCATACCACCTTTACCACCACTACTATCATCTCTTGCCTCTTCTCCATGTGAGAAATATCTTCAATGCTGAGATAAACATCAGTTTAAGAAGTCTTTCCTGGTCATCAGAGGCAGAGTCAGTGGCTACATGACATCCAACTATCACAACTATTCCACTTGTTGTAAGTACCACAAGGTTTTAATCTTGTGTAACTAGAGCCCAGCAGAATGTTCCATTAGTATTTGGGGAAGAAGAATAATTCTGTAAATTAGTAAGATGACTCAAGGAAGATATAGTAACTCTTAGTAATAAAAACAGTAACCTCAGCTAGGTTATCATTTTGATGTTTGGTATGTGTTAGGCATAGTAATAGCTTTACAAACTTTACAAACATTTCATTTAATTTCCCACAAATCACCTATGAAAGAGAAGTGTTTATCATCCTCATCCCCATCTCGAAGAGGTAAAGGAAATGGGTCAAGATCACGGAGCTTGTCAGTGGCAAAGCCAGGGTTCAAAGCTGGTCTGCCTACTGCCAAAGTGGAGTCCCTTCACACTGTAGCAGGCTAACCCACATCCTGGCTTTAGAATTGTTGGCCTTGTCCTCTACTTTGTAATTATCTAACTATGTGGTCTCAGTTAAGGAATTATGCCCTTCATCTGGATCTCTAGACCAGTCCTTCCTTAAAACCCTTCCTTAACCTATATAATCAATACATCACAGACATTACTCCTTCCATCTCCTGAGTATGTCTCAAATATGACCACTCTTGTCCATCTCCATTACCAAAACCTAACCCAAGCTACCTTTATCTCTCACCTGACCTTATGCAGTAAGTTCTTAACTCATCACTAGTGTCTTAACACCCACTCAGACAGGGCCTGCAGTCCAGTATTTGTAGGACAGCCAGATTGAGATTTAAAAACACAAATGTATCATGGCTCCCCATTTGCTCTTAGGATGAAGAAAAAATGCTTAACATGGCACACAAGGCCTCTGCCCCCCATTCCAGTTTCATCCTACCTCTCTCCCCACTTTTCCCTGAGCCTTGCAGTTAGTTGCTCAAAACTCTCCCTCCTTGAAGCTTTTGCAGATACTGTTCTGCAGCCTGAAAGGCTCCTCTCTCCCCTCAACTCCCAACTTTCTGACCATCTCAGGGACTGCTTCATTGAGGGTGCCTTCCCTGATGCCCAGATCAGTTAGGGCCCCATTAGATATCCTCACCATTGTCAACTACAAATTGGCACTTTCTATTGGCACTTGCCATCTACCTCTACAAGGATTAAATCGGGTGCTGCTGCAGCTGCTGGCTTTCAACGCCCCCCTGAAAAGAGTTCAGGATGGAGAGAAGAAATGAGGCACTCTGTGCTCTGGGAAAAATGGACAGAATGGGTCTTCAGATAGTGAGATATTTTCAGGAGATGATTTAATGTGCCCAATTCTTATACCTCCTCATATCCAGAAAAGCACAAAAATCCCTCATGGTGACATCTGTTTCTCATGACTAGTAGTAACCCTCACAAGAAACCTTCTGCAAAAAAATATGTGCTTGACTGCAGGTACTCTCCCTTCACTAAAATCACATACTGATCTTACTCCCTACCTCTCTGGAGCAGTTTCTCAGAGCTATCGGAAATTCTGTCTCCTATGCAAAAAAATATGTGCTTGACTGCAGGTACTCTCCCTTCACTAAAATCACATACTGATCTTACTCCCTACCTCTCTGGAGCAGTTTCTCAGAGCTATCGGAAATTCTGTCTCCTATGCAAAAAAATATGTGCTTGACTGCAGGTACTCTCCCTTCACTAAAATCACATACTGATCTTACTCCCTACCTCTCTGGAGCAGTTTCTCAGAGCTATCTGAAATTCTGTCTCCTATGCAATAGTCCTCAGTTCAGTTCACTTGCTCAGTTGTGTCCGTCTCTTTGCGATCCCACGGACTGCAGCACGCCAGGCCTCCATCACCAACTCCTAGAGTTTACTCAAACTCATGTCCATTAAGTTGGTGATGCCATCCAACCATCTCATCCTCTGTCAGCCCCTTCTCCTCCCGCCTTCAACCCTTCCCAGCATCAGGGTCTTTTCAAATGAGTCAGCTCTTTGCATCAGGTGGCCAAAGTATTGGAGTTCCAACTTCACCATCAGTCCTTCCAATGAATATTCAGGACTGATTTCCTTTAGAATTGACTGGTTGGATCCCCTTGCTGTCCAAGGGACTCTCAAGAATCTTTTCCAACACCACAGTTTGAAAGCATCAGTTCTTCAGCACTCAGCTTTCTTTATGGTCCAACTCTCACACCCATACATGACTACTGGAAAACCACAGCTTTGACAAGATGGACCTTTGTCGGCAAAGTAATGTCTCTGCTTTTTAATACGCTGGCTAGGTTTGTCATTGCTTTTCTTCCAAGGAGCAAGCGTCTTTCAATTTCATAGCTGCAATCACTGACCACAGAGATTTTGGAGCCCAAGAAAATAAAGTCTGTCACTGTTTCCATTGTTTCGCCATCTATTTGCCAGGAAATGATGGGACCAGATGCCATGATCTTTGTTTTTTGAATGCTGAGTTTTAAGCCAGCTTTTTCACTCTCCTCTTTCACCTTCATTGAGAGGCTCTTTAGTTTCTCTTCGCTTTCTGCCATAAGGGGGGTGTCATCTGCAAATCTGAGGTTATTGATATTTCTCCCAGCAATCTTGATTCCAGCTTGTGCTTCATCCAGCCCTGAATTTCACATGATGTACTCTGCATATAAGTTAAATAAACAGGGTGACAATATACAGCCTTGATGTACTCCTTTCCCAATTTGAAGCCAGTCTGTTGTTCCATGTCCAGTTCTAACTGTTGCTTCTTGACCTGCATACAGTTTTCTCAGGAGGCAGGTCAGGTGGTCTGGTATTCCCATCTCTTTAAGAATTTTCCACAGTTTATTGTGATCCACACAGTCAAAAGATTTAATGTAGTCAAGGAAGCAAACATTTTTCTGGAATTCTCTTGCTTTTTCTATGATTCAGCAGATGTTGGCAATTTGATCTCTGGTTCCTCTGCCTTTTCTAAAACCAGCTTGTACATCTGGCAGTTCACAATTCATGTACTGTTGAAGTCTAGCTTGGAGAATTTTGAACATTACTTTGCTAGCCTGTGAGATGAGTGCAATTGCTTGGTAGCTTGAACATTTTTTGACATTGCCCTTCTTTGGGATTGGAATGAGGACTGACATTTTCCAGTCCTGTGGCCACTGCTGAGTTTTCCAAATCTGCTGGCATACTAAGTGCGGTACTTTCACAGCATCATCTTTAGGATTTGAAATAGCTCAGCTGGAATTCCATCACCTCCACTAGCTTTGTTCATAGTGATGCTTCCTAAGGCCCACTTAACTATGCAATACAGGATGTCTGGCTCTAGTTGAGCGATCACACCATTATAGTTATCTGGGTCATTAAGATCTTTTTTGTATAGTTCTTCTGTGTATTCTTGCCACCTCTTCTTAATATATTCTGCTTCCCTTAGAAGATATTTTTGTCCCCTATTGTGCCCATCTTTGAATGAAGAGCGTAATACATATCTATTAATGAATGCTGAAAGAATGTATGTCAGTTTTCTCAGCTGAAAAATGAAAAGATTCAAGCATATGATCTCTAAGTTCCCTCTAGACAAACAGTTAACTCCTTAGGACACTAAATTGTTCCCTGTTGCTCTGGAAGTCCTAACTGGACCAAGGAGGAGGCAGATTTAGCTCAGGAGAAGGAAGTGCTTTCTAATAAGAGGAACACCTCAGCAATGGAAGCAGTTTCCCCACAGAATAACGGAACTAATCAATTAACTGTTATTTGACCCTTTCCCAGGGGCACTGTAATAATAATTCCTGTATCCCATGAGAATGAGAACAAATGATCTCAACATACCTTTAAACTGAGAGTCTGTGAATTTGTATCTCTGTGAAATAACCAGACCCAGCTCTAAATCTCAAGCAGATGATTAAATAGTAAGATCTTATTAAAATGAGAATTTAATCCCAAAGGGAATTGACACATTCTGTTTCAATGTATATTGAACCACCTTGGCCACTCAGTAAAAATACAAATTCTCAGACTTCCAATCTGGAGATTCTGATTCAGTAAGTCTAGCTATTTTTAATAGGAATTCCGAAGTAATTCATACAGATTTAGAAAATTCTTGCATAATAAAAAGAGCTCTCAACTTGGAGTTACAAGATCTGAGTTCCAGCTGGAATTGATGGCCAATTAACTCTAGGACCCTGGCGAATTTTGTGATCTTTCCTGATTTTGGCATTATCTTGAAAAGAGGCACAGTACTTTTAAATGGTCTAACATGAGCTGACATAGAAGCTGATTCTTAATGCTAGCATATTCTACATGCATCCTAATCTCACTACCTCTGCAAAGGATTCTAAAACTCTTGTCTCAAAAGCTTACAATGAATCCATTCAATGTTTGGCCTCCTTTGGGGAATGGTGGTATATTTCACTTCCCTCAAAAATGATGAAACTTTTGGCAAAGCTCAGCTCAGCTACCTCAGTGACCAATTGTCAAACAAGATTTCAGGACTTCAGAACCTTCTCCCCGTAAATGAGCCTCTTCTAACAGATCCTGGGATTCCAAATGAGATCCACCTAAGGTATTCTTCATTCTCCATTCCTTTCACTCTCGTTTTGTTCAAGACTCCATCACCTTTGGAAAATGCATTTAAGAAGCACTATTAAAGCAGGAGTGCAAGAACCTATCCAAACCATTCTTCCTGCTTCTATCCTAAAATTTGTGGATTTGATAAATTTGGGGATGTTGGAAGGGGATTGGAAGTTAGCATTGATATATTTCTTGAAAAACCTGGGCCCTGGGAATTCAAACATACTAGTCAGAGTCCTCGGTCATAGCTAAGTTTCATTCATTTTCTCAAGCCTTCACTAACCTCCAGGCATCTTGCTAATGTCTGCACAGGGAGAATTAAATTTAACATGGTTCCTACCCTTAATGAGGAGCTTATACTCCAGTACAGTGTCATTCAGTGGAACGCTGTACAATAATAGAAATATTCTGTATCTGCACTATCCAACACAGTAGCCAGGAGCCACATGTGGCTACTGAATATTTGAAATGCAACTGGGGAAAGGAATCTGTAATTTTAACTAATTTAAGTTAAATAGGCACATATGGCTCACAGCTACCATACAGCACAGCTCTTAAATAAAAGCAGATATTAGAAGAAGATAAAGAAGGAGAGGAGAAAGAAAAGGAGAGAAGGAGGAGGAGGGGAAAGAAGAAGAGGAGAAAAACTAAAGTATGGTGAGTATAACTGTAACTACATATTATGAGTTACCAGTTACTGATCATGTGATGAATAGCTTTTCATTGAGATGTTTGAGGGTCAGGTAAGATGTTTGGGAAAAGAGATTTCATGTGAAGGGTGAGGGGTGTTCACCAGAAGGAAAATGGAGGAAAAGAGCCTTTGGGATAGAAGTCATAACCTCATGAAAGCTTGAAAGCACAAGGTGGGTTTTTAGGTAATGATGTGGTTTGTTTGAAGCACCAGATACTTGGGAAGGAGGTAGAGTAAGGAGGCAGAGCTAGTAATGAGACATGAATGAGGTAGGGCCAAATCCTAAAGGGCCTGATGTTTAGTTCTGAGGGGGTTGGGCTTCTGTCCACAAGCAAACATTTTTCTTGGGGAAACTCTAAAGCTTTCCAGTGGTGGCTGATGTGTTGGTTGCCCGTTTGTTTTCCCAGAGATGGGAACAAGAGCTGGTGTTTTCATTGTCTTTAACTAACTTCCTGCTTTAGTTTCATGCTTATATTTTCTCATTGCGCAACGTTCTTGGTTTCTATTTTAACAATGCCTCAGAGAAATATAAATAGCAAGGTTAAGTTTAATTCAGCTGAAGTCTTTATTCAGCCTGGACAACTGTAATACCTCAACATAATACTTCCAGGCTACAGGTGAACCTTGTGTTTAAGGGAGGTAGGCACTAATCATGCTTGCAGACCTGCCAGGGCCGACCAAGAAGGTTACAGCTCAGGGTTCCAGCTCTTGACAGTGTAAGGAACTGAAGAAAATTTATGTGTGGTTCAATCAGAAATAGCTCAACTCCAGAATGAACTGGGAAAACGATGGAGTAGGACAGTGGTCTGTGACCCACTGAAGAGGAGAAGTCTCCTGGAAACTTGATAGTCACTGTTGGTGTAAAGTCCTTTCCTTTATGATCCGCATTGAAACACTTTTATTTATTAATTATCAAAAAAATCATTTACTGAGCATCTACTCTGTGCCAAGGCGTTGTGCTGAGCACTTTACTGGCATTAGCCCTCTTAGTCCTCACAATACTCTGCCAGGCAAGTAATCATATCCATAATTCACATGTAGCAAAGTCAAACTCAGAAACACTGTATACATAGCACGTTACTCGCCCAGAATCACACAGCTAGTAACTGACAGTGCCGTGTTCAAACCCAGGGTAAACTACATGAAATGTATGCCACTGAGAGAGACATGGCTAAAAGATACTGGTGTCACAATTAAAATAGAACGCATTCCCACTCCCTCTTCCTACTCTGGTAAACCTGAGTAAATCCTTTGATACTTCAACCTCTTTCATTTCATCTACAACATGGGGATAATTAGATGTTCACTCCAGTTCTGAAAGGTATTTTAAAAGCTTTGAAAATTCTCCTTTAAGCAGGAGGTGTTCAGAAGCCACTCAGTCATCAAACCAACACAAACCAAGCACCTATCATTTTTACAGAGATGTCAGCTAGGAGTTGCAAATATTAAAAAAAGAATATTAAGACTTCAAGAAACTTTCCACTTAGCAGTTAAAAATCACAATATTTATAAGATGCCACTCACCCAGACAGGAATAATACTCATTCCCAAAGAATTCTGTAATGTGGTGGGGGGTACTCAGCTGGGTTTCCCACTCAAGGTACTGGGAGCTTTAACGTTTCAGGTGGACAAACATACCAAGTATAGGGACCTATATATTTATCTTGAGTGCCCTCCATCTAACCACTTTGCTAAGTTAATCACACTCTCCAATCTTTCTGTAAAACAGATGGAGACACGCAAAGCACATGGACAACGAAATTACACAGAACAGACACCGGGCTGCCCCCCAGAACACTCCACCAATCTGATACTGACTTGCCAAGAGTCACCTGGCTTTGCATCCAAATGTGTTTATGCCAACTGTGCCTGCTAGTAAAATGACAATTTAAATACCTTTGGAAGCAAATAAAATATGAAGGTAATAAAAGTTGCTTCTATGAAAAATAACTTAAATACTTTAATGAATCATTAAGTAACTGCTTTGGAAATAGGTGTGAGTGAGATGACTGTCAATAATTGGAGGGGAAAATCATAAATATCTAAAAATATTGCCCAGGTCACTTCACACGTTTTTTTAAGATCGTATTCCACTTTAAAGAACTGAGACTGTTGACTGTGCATCATGGCAGTGGTTTAGGAAGAATGACTACTGTTAGCCATCTCCAAAGAAAAGCTTTGACCTACCATCAAAATATTGGCAAAGGTATATATACATATGTGCTACACGTTGGAATTAAATGTCTATGGCTTGTATGTATCATTTTATCCCCATTTGAACCAACTTTTCAAAACAATCAAATATTGCCCCAGTCATACCTGATAAGAGGACTCCTACTCTACCTCAAGAGCAGTTTTTTGTTTGGTTTTTAGTTTTATGAAACTGTAAGATGTTTTTTGAGCATGGTCAAGCCCATGCTCTAAAATGAGCTATGTTTGCTTACTCTTTCATGGGACAGGTAACAGGTTCCTATCTCAGTCCCCAGGCTGCACACAGGCTGGAGAAAACGCCTTCCCAGGCTGGCTGCAGCACGTAGCCATGCCCCACAGGTCCAGATGCTCCTTAGTGTGTCTGACACTGTGTCTCACACCATTTGACCTGGGATGGATGCATGATTTTGTCATTTCTAGGATTTTCTCTTCAGTCTTATTCTTTGTTTATACTCTTGATCAAATAACTGACTATTTACAATTATTTCTAGGGAGGCAATCATTTCCCTCTAAATTGCTATTAAAAAAAAATGTTGCCAATGTGTTTCATTCCAAAGTGGCCCCTTGTGAGAAATGAACTCTTTCTACTTGGCAAATATGAAATTTATTCCATAGATTTTCACATTCTTGTGTATCTAAGGACTACTTACTGGTTACCTACTGAGTTATGAAAGATTACTAAAATTGGGTACTAAATTCAGTACATTGCTAAAATGTACTGAATATTCTAATTCAGTGGTTACCAGAAACGTCTGGTTATTTCTACAAAACATAAAACTCTTACTGTGTGCATACAATCTCAAATGGCTGGAATTCTAGCAATTTTTAGATAGAATACATTGTTCCCAGAGCTTTGTCACTAGGGTCTAAGGTTGACTATAATCTTCAGTTGCCTCGGCTCCAGTTTTACCTAACAGATCTATGCAATTACTGTTAGGTTTCATTTCTGCTGCTTGTTTGGTTCTTGACAAACCAACAGTTTTGCTACCATTTCTACTATGATGAACTTTTTACTGTTGATACACACAGTTTTTAAGAGCCACTTAGCCTGTTAATCAGAATGTTGGGTGAAGCTACAGCTCTGTCACTTTGACCAGAGAACTGTATATTCATATTCCTTTCAGAAGTTGCCATCTCTCTGCCCTGATCAATGGTCTATACACTGTGGATGATACGTGGAGCTTAACCCCCTTTTGGTTCAAAAACTCCCTTCCTTCAGAGTCTGAACTGTGAAAGATCCCCATTTACAGATCCATGATACTTCCTGGGTCACACCACTAAATATCTCCTTAACAGCCATTAGGGTTACTCATACCATGCCCAGTATTTCATAGTCCATGTGTATATGAATAAAAATGGCAATAGCCTACAAAATATTAGAATTAAGATAAATTTTACTATTCTCTTTCTATTTTATTATTGAGGTAACACACTCAACAACAGTCTCCATGCCTTTGATCTCTCTCTACCAGGGTCCCTCTCAACTGAACTACCAGATTTGGTCATTTCACTATCCTGCTACAAATGAAAATAAAGAAATAAATAAACTTAAATAATTTATCTTATATGTGTATCTACTGAAAACAGATTGAAATTTTTAAAATCTTAGTCTAGTGTGCTTATCATCCATGGTCTAACCCCTACCAAATATTCTCCCTTTATTTTCCCCCCACTTCCTTTCATATAGTCTTCATTTTAATAAAACTGAGCTGCTCCAGGCACCTGATTTTAAGATGTCCTGCCTTGCTTTTGGTGATCCATCTGGCTGACAGCTCTTTCTCCCCACTTTGTATGGGTCCACATCTTACCAAATCTTCAAAGTTAGCCCTAAGGTCACCTCCTATAAAGAAACTTTTCCAACTTAATCTAAACAGGAAGTGGTCTCTCTCCCCAAATCTCAGTGATGCATTCCCTGACTACTCCCCCTTCGCTCTACACCTGCAGTGTCACATCTTAGTTCATTGCATCTGCCCTTCAGACTATAAGTTTTTTGTTAACTATTTATTTGTTTGACTCTACCGGCTCTTAGTTGTGGCATACAAACTCTTAATTGCAGCATGTGGGACCTAGTTCTCTGACCAGGGATCCAACCTGGGCCCCCTGCACTGGAAGCATAGAGTCTTAGCCACTGACCACCAAGAAGTCCCCTGTGAGCTTTTTGATGACAGGATTTGGATGTTAACTTCCACTCTCTTACATGCCACTGGGCCTTGCAAGTAGTAAGCAGTCAGTAAATAAGTAAATGAATGAAATATATGAATGAATGAATGAATTCAACATATAACCAAATGGTTTTCTCCTACAACAGCTTCACTTCTTTGCCTTTATTCTTTGATGAACTGGCCTTGCTAAGAGAGCCCAGACAGGGCTCAGCAGATTAGCAGGGAGTTTCTCTCAAGCTTTTGAGATATAAGAGTACAGCCTTGTTGCAGGGAAGAAATAGAACACAGAAAGTCATGCTGAACAAACTCCTCCCACCCACACCTTCAGAAGAATCCAGAAATTTACCCAGACTCAGGCCCTCACCTTCACACAGGGTGACCATATAATTTGTATCCCAAATTTTTGAGAGTGAAAGAAAAGTTTAGTAACAATTATTCTGGGGCAATAAGTATGACTGGAGGACTCTCCCAAGCCAAAAGGGGGAAGGGGGATTACCCCACCCTTGGATACCTTTCATCATCTGTAAATTGGGAATAATAACACTAACCTCAGAGATTTCCCACAGGATGAAAGTGAAGAACCTAGTGCAACATCCAGGACACAAATGGTTTACTGAAACTCTTTCTACTTTAACACCCAGGCCGTACAAGCTTCACCGATGGGACTTCATTATTTTTATTTTTTTTTTTTTTTAATTTTTATTTTTACTTTATTTTTTTTAAATTTTATTTTATTTTTAAACTTTACATAATTGTACTAGTTTTGCCAAATATCAAAATGAATCCACCACAGGTATACATGTGTTCCCCATCCTGAACCCTCCTCCCTCCTCCCTCCCCATACCATCCCTCTGGGTCGTCCCAGTGCACTAGCCCCAAGCATCTAGTATTGTGCATCGAACCTGGACTGGCATCTCGTTTCATACATGATATTTTACATGTTTCAATGCTATTCTCCCAAATCTTCCCACCCTCTCCCTCTCCCTCAGAGTCCATAAGACTGTTCTATACATCAGTGTCTCTTTTGCTGTCTCGTACACAGGGTTATTGTTATCATCTTTCTAAATTCCATATATATGCGTTAGTATACTGTATTGGTGTTTTTCCTTCTGGCTTACTTCACTCTGTATAATTAAAGGATAATTGCTTTACAATATTGTGTTGGTTTCTGCCATAGAACAACATGAGTCAGCCATAGGTATACACATGGCCCCTCCCCACAGATGGGACTTAAATCAGACTGAACACTTCACGACAGTTAGCTGAAATCACAGGACAGCATGGAGAGGGCTCAGAAAAGGACACCTGGAAGTCTACACTCTTCTCCGTGCCAGGGGAGACAGAGAGTCCAGCCCCTAAACACCAGTCTCATCAGGTTGTCCTTTCCAGGAGGAGATGATTTCCTGGCTCTGTCAGAATCAGTTTCACACTCCATCTCAGAAGTGGCTGCATTTCAGTAGAGGAGGGGAATAAAGCTGGAATTTACCATAGTGATCTAGACTGATCAGGAGCCCAAGATCAATCAGGAAATGGCAACGATCTGGCAAAAAGAAGTCTTCTGGTAGGTTTAACAAGCACGCAAAAACGTCAGTTATGTGTACACATCCATAAGTACCCTGGCTAAAGATCAACTGCCCGCTTCTGCTCCCTGAGACAAAATAATTAGAAAAGCCAGGAGTTATCCCTTCTGTTCATGCTTCATTTCCAAAAGACAAATGATAATTTGTCTAACTCACACATTATTCCTTTCTCTTTATGTCCTTATGTGACAGTGTTGTCTGATCTTGACTCCCCTGTGAGCAATGGTTGGACCTATTAAAGTCCAACCCAATTTATCAATGAATATTTCCTATTTCCCAGAGAATATGAAAGGCTTTCAACACTAGTACCAAAAAGCCTCTTCTCCTCTAAATTTAAATGTAACAGCACTCATGCCTTATTTCCTTCCCTCACGTGTTCCTTCTCACCTCCAGAACTAGCCCACTGCGCTGTGGACAGGACTCCTTCCCCTCCATCTTCTTGCAGGCCTGTGCTCTGTCAGCCATTCCTCTAATACTTGTCTTCAATTATCTCTACTCTGACTTCTTCCCCTCAGCCTAAAAACAGACTTAAGTCTTAGGAAAAAAAGACAAAAATAAAAATAAAAGCAAACTCTTCTTTTCCCCTTCCAGTTCCCACCTTCCCTCTCAGTTTTCCCTTTACCAAATGTATTAGAAGTGTCATATTCTTAGTTGTTTCTACCATCTCAATTCCCTTTCACCCTCAATCCGCTGCAACATGGCTGACCTAAAGCCTGTACTGACATGTCACCCCTGGGTTCACTAAAACAGCTTACAATAAAAACCAATACCATACTAGTTGCATAAGTAAGCTTGTCAAACACAACACCCTTGCTTTAGCTCTTTTCCTTCTTCCCCCAGGATTAGACCTGGAAGCATAGGGGGCATCCTCAGGGCATTCTCATCACCCACTACAGCCAATCAATCGTGAATCTTGTGTGAAAAGAGTCCTAGATGGAAAATAAAGAGTCTGAGTCCCAGCTAAGACCTGCTGCCACTTTGTTTTGTGACTTTATACCAGCCACTGCCATATCCAAGTCAGCGTCCTCATCTGTGTGACTGAGAATGAGTAATGTCGACCCTCCGTTTGGGTAAAATCTACCCAAGTCATTACCTTCCAGCCCCCATTTGCTATCAAGTGCCCAAGGATTGTTTGAAGTTTAGAGTCTTAATCTCTGAACACTGTCCATCCTCCTCTTCCTACAAATCTTTTTAATCACTGATAGCACAGCTGAATCCATACATCACGCTCCCCACAGCCCCTGTTTTGAATGTTCCCAACTGGCAAAGAACTGAGGTTTCCATTTCATCAAAGCCTGTTTTCACTAACAATTCAATTATCATTTCATTACTGAGTCCTTGTTCTGCTATGGACGAGCGAAATCACAACATTGAGCAGTTTCCCAGGGAAGAGCCAAAAAATGCAAAGGAAGTGATATCTGATGACATCTAGTGATGGAGAAGAAACTGAACGACTTTGATAGTTTTCAGTACAGACTGTGATAGGTGTCAGTAGAGACCTGACACCAAGCTGCAGCTGAGCCAAGGGCCAGTTACTCAACTTCTGAACTCCACTGGAGGGAAGAGGGATGACCAGCAAGGTTCTATTTAGATCAGTTCACAGTCATCATGCCAGACACTGGGCTTGGTGCCAGGCACTGTGATCAAGGAATATAAAAATGGAAAGGCACAATCCCTGTCAAAGCCCTCTGAGCCAAGGAACCAACAATCCATCTTTTCTTCTAGAAAATGGTAATAAAGAGTTAGTGTGTTAGAGCAAAAAGGACAAGGGTTTTGGTCATAAGCAGATCTTGTTTTTAATTCTGATAACTCCATTAATTAGTTATGGGACTTCAGGCAAATTATTTAACCTCTCTGGGCCTCAATTTTGCCACCTATAAAATGGGGATAATACCATATAGGCTTGCTAGGATGGTGAGAGCTGACACTTGGGGAAAAAAAAAAAAAACTGAGGCACACTGCTGTTGGCACATGGTAACTGTTATAAAAATTATAACAATAATAGTATTACCAGGAAACTGAATTAGGGTCTGTCACTGACTAGATGTTTGAGTTTAAACAAATAATTTTGCTTCTTTGACCCTTAGCATCTTTAGCTTAAAAAGAACCTAATAGGATCCAGCTTGCAGGGTTCTGTGCAGACCAAATTATATAATGCATATAAAATTATTTGATAACCTATAAAATACTCAGGCCCCATAAAATGTCGTTATATTATTACTATATTAGTGACCAAAAGTGGGGTAGAAAAAGAAAGTTCTAATCTTACACACCCAGGGGTCATTTTTCTCTTCTAATAAAAGTTCATTTTCCTTTTTAAATAATCATTTACATGCCACCTAATATGTGCTAGTCACTGTCCTAGCTATTCATAGCATATTCCCTCTGATCTTCACAACAGCCCTTTAAGGGTAAGCATTGTTATCACCTCCGTCTTAAGACAAGGAAATAACGGCTTTAAAAAGTAACTCCCTCAAGGTCACACAGATGGTGGGCACTCTTATGTACTGTACTTCATTGACCACTGAATGGTCTCTAAACCTAAGCTGTGCCTACAGCAGCATGTTCCAATTTGGGGATCCTAAGTAAACTCCCCCAAAGGACCAGCTAGCTATTTGACCCTGCTCTATACCTTGGTTTCCTTTCTTATAAAATTAGGGAGAAACACTAGATGGTTCTACCTCTGATACAGTGGTCTTTAAAGATTAAATCATACAAACCAACATTTCCAGCAGAGTTTCATTATTATAAAGTACAGTTCTTACACGTTTCCTTGTTAATAGTTAATAATTCTTACAAACTGCTTGGTGGGGTTACAGAACATTCTAACTGGTACAATGATGATCAATCAAAAAATAAAAAACTCATAGACAAAGGCAGGGGGCCTAAGTTCCTTTAATATCGATAAAGGATACAATAATATAGCTTTATGAAGGCAGCTACCATTTTGGACTATCAATATGAGGGGTACACCCTAGGAATGGCAATGCCGTAAGCCAGGAGTCCAAGCCCTTGAGGACTTTGTGGGGCTGCCATACCAGTGCTGGACCACCTTTTCCCTGACTTCATTCATGTAAGAAAATAAACCCTTGCAAGTACAAGTTATTTCAGTAGGGTCTCTGCTAATCCTATGGGATTCTACCCTTAAGACCTATTCTGGTTTTTCTGGTTGGAACAACCAAATCCCCCATGACTCACAGTGCTGCCTCTCACACGTAAGTCTGGACAAACAACCTTCCCCTGAATAATTAGTAGCTTGATACTTTAATCACAAAGCTGATGCTTTCTGTAAGGCTGCCTTTTGACTTTTATGACTTTTCAAATATGTTTGTCTAATGAAACCTACCCATTAACCCTCTTCTGACCCCCGTTCGAGAGGCACTGTTCCATTTTCAGAACGCAGCTCAGTGCGGCGTCTGCCATTTCACTGCGTGCCATCTCTAGTCCAAATCCCCTCCCTTCTCTAGCAGCCCATCTCAGTCACTGTTTCTAGCTGGGAAGTCTCACAAACACCAGTTCACACTTGCTTCTGATTCTGGGGCCCCCAAAAAATGCGCCAGTTCTTGGATGGAGAGTCATCATGACAGTGACTCAACCCAAACTCGAAAGCAAACACCTACTGCCACAGGACCAAACTTGATGGGAATTTGGGGTGTTGGCCTGACATACCAACTCCAGGAACGTGACTTTGTATTCACGCCTAAGCACTAACGTCACACATAAGACGCTGAAATAATGTTATGATGTTTCCAGCTATTTAAGGTGAGGCATAATAGTGACATTCCAGAAAATGCTTGTCCTAAACCTTGACGCTTAACTTTGTTTTTAAGTTGAAGCCCACAAAAACATTTTACATATAGCAAAGCCCATATGCCTGAGGAGCCCCAGGAGACTTGTGGGTATGATCTTTCACTTTAGTATAAACCCATATAAGATCTCCTCTGCTTCCTACAAATCAAAAAACTCCAGCTTATTCATGGAAGCTCTAGTGAACAATTCTAGCTGTGGTTACCACATTCCATCAGTACGTGTGTGCCTGCCTTTCAGCCGCCCTCAACTCTGTCCCCACCTGGCATTCCGCCACCCCAACCCCACACTCCCAGACCGTAAGAGCCCTCAGAGGAGGAGCTCACCTTTTTCCTACATAGGACACCTATGCAGGAAAATCAATAGTAGAAATTCAAAAACATTTATTATACATATCACAATGGACTATTACTCAGCTATAAAAAGGAATGCATCAGTTCTGATGAGGTGGATGAACCTAGAGCCTATTATACAGAGTGAAGTGCGTCAGAAAGAGAAAGACAAATATCATATATTAATACGTATATATGGGATCTAGAAAGAAGGTACTGATGATCTCACATACAGGGCAGCAAAGGAGACACAGGCATAAAGAACAGACTTGACTCAGTGGGAGAAGGAGAGAGTGTGACTATTTGTGAAAATAACATTGAAATGTATACATTACCATATATAAAACAGATGATCAGTGTGAGTCTGATGTATGACACAGGGCATGCAAAGTCAGTGCTCTGTGACAGTCTAGAGGGATAGGATGGGGAGGGAGGAGGGTTCAGGATGGAGGGGACGCAGGTATACCTGTGGCCAATTCATACTGATGTGTGGCAAAAACCATCACAATGCTGTAAAGTTATTATCCTCCAATTAAAATAAATAAATTTTAAAATTAATTTCAATAATTCACATTCCTTATAAGAAATAGCAATTAAAAGATTAACCTGATTATAGGACTATATATCATATTGTCATTATATATATGAATATAAAATCAATGTCAGGTACTAGCAAATCTCTGATATAAAACCTTCCAGAAAAACCCCACCTCATTTTAGGAAATAATACACACATACACACACAGAAATCTGTCCGTGGATTTCATTTTGTCTTTTTTGTTTTATTTTTTAAAACTTTTGCTTTCACCTCACTTTTTTTTTTTTTTTACTTACTTTTAACTGAAAGATAATTGCTTTACAGAATTTTGTTGTTTTCTGTCAAACCCAAACATGAATCAGTCATATTCACCTCACTTTTGCTTCCTTACTTCTTAACACTAGAAATGTGAAGGTTAGTCAACCTAATGAGTCCTCTTCAGGCTTCTTTCCTGAAAATGGCAACAAATACTCATGGCACCAGGAAAAGGGACAACAAATGCTGACTGGTCACACTCAGCTCAGGCCCCTTCCTTATAGGTGGATGAAGGACTTAAAAACAAAAGAGGAACTCAACAAAAACGAGCCCCATCCTTCAAAATGAATTGTGTACATTTCATTATGTCTGTAAGCAAAAATACCACAAAACGAGTTGCAAATAATTTTTGAGCCAAGCCACACTGTGGTTCGGATATTAACAACCAATCCCTCCTTACCAAAGAAACCGAGGAAGCCCTAGCTACCATGGCATTGCTCCTCCCTCTTGCTGAGTCCTGTGTCCTGTTATCTATTGACTCTTCTCTTTGTTCCACACTGGTAAACTTTCAAAGAGTCTGCCTCTTTATAGGAGAGCTGATGGGGTCTTGCAGAAGAATCTCCATCTCCTGTCTGCAGTTTATTTGTGGTTTAGACTCTTTTATTTTTCTTAATAACTCAATAATTCTACCATAGCATTTTCTGGGCTCTCTGTATCAATCCCTCCTGAACCATGACTAGGAAATTTCTCCAGACACTAAATTGGAACATTCATAATGTCCACCTCATTTGTTTCTCATCACTTAAGGATCAAAGATACCTCATGGCCTGATGTCCGGTATCTTGAAATGATTGCCTCATCGTTTTTGTTTAGTTTTAGGGGGTATTTTAAGCAAGAGGATAAATCCAGTTCCTTTTATTCCACCTTAGCTAGAAGCAGAAGTCCTGTGTCCATTTGAAAACCAAATCCCAAACAAGATAAAACAAAACAAATAAAACAGACAACATGATAGACAGACAGACAGACAGCTAGAAAGAAATACCAGATAAATTTGTCAAGATATTTTTAGAACATATTTTGATACTATTAATTTGGTAAAAGCACTACTAGGTCACTTTTTCCTTTACATCAATTTCCTCCTTAAATACAATGAAGCATCAACTGTTTAACAAAATGAATCATCCATAGGTCTGTTCTCTTCCAGCTGATAGTCAATATTTGACCATTTCTTCCAACCTAAGTAAGTCACGAACACCCACACAGAATGCAAAATGCAATAGCATCCACTGTGTGCGTCTAGCCTATTCTCATGCTTCCAGTTGCTTTTCATGTTTCTGCTTGCATGTTCTTCTTCCTTGGCAGAGAATAACCACCTCAAACTATTCATATAAGATGGTGTTCCATGCTTGTTTTTGTTTTTTGTAACAGTGGTATGTGCTCTTAACTGTATTAATATGAAATCTCTCACAGCAGCCAGTGGGGACATTACTCACTCTATTGATCTTATCATCTTAGCCCTCCTTTCCCCATGCTTCACTTCCTTTGGAGGTGTTATACTCTTCCTCTCCAGCAAATTGTTCTCATCTACCTTGGTTGATTTCTGAGCTCCTTGACTCAGGATAGCTCAGGAAATCTTCAAATCCCCAACTGGGAAAATGGGCTCAGAAGGAGTAGAAGAGCATAGGGCACTATGACAAGACCAAGGGGCTGGGCCTTTGTCTCCCTACTTTGATTCACCCAAAGTTCAACATTTAAATTAGTCTGTAGTCCAAATTACTTCTTTTTCCTGTTCACTGCTACATTAACCCTTGCAAATGCAAGAGACAAAGCAACTATGTTTTACCTTTTAGGCCCACAGACAGCTCTTCAAACTGCCTTTACTCTTCTATGAAAGAGGATTGTATTTCTCCCCAGCATTAGGAGGAAAAAGCTTCAGGTGGTCAACTGTCCTGGTTTGCCCAGGGCAGAACAAGGCTGCCCAGGGCTGTAGGAGATTACTGGTTTGCAACATGACTTCTAGTTTTAAAATCAGACAGTCTTATGTAAAGAAGGATAAATAAGTCAAGTTAGTGCTTCCTGGTTGAATGCCATATCAATTCTGGTTCACCATAATTACCACCACCACCACCACCACCCGCACCACCCCTGCCATGGGATGATCAAAAGATGATCAACACAAAAGATTAGTTACAATTAGATTCAAAATTAAGTATCCCCAATCACTGATTTCTCCAGGTATTGTTAACCTAAATGCACAATAGGGCAGTTTGGCAAACACTTTACATATCTTAAACAGATTTATCTGTTTTTCTAGGTATTTCAGTTTTAAAATTACTCTCCTTATTTATTTCCCTTTCATTTTCAACTATTACCCCTTTCCTTCCATGATTTTAAGAAACAATTTTGGAATTATTTTAGTGGCCAAAGTGATGAAACATTTAAAAATTTACTGTCTGAGTTACATTCTGTTTTATTCTAAAAATAGTGTAAATCTTCTGTATAGAAAAATACCAACATGTACATGTATGTTGCTTAGAAAATTACTAACATGAAACTAAAAGATGCCTGCTGCAGCCATGAAATTAAAAGACACGTGCTCCTTGGAAGAAAAGTTATGACCAACCTAGACAGCATATTAAAAAGCAGAGACATTACTTTGCCAACAAAGGTCCATCTAGTCAAAGCTATGGTTTTCCAGTAGTCATGTATGGATGTGAGAGTTGGACTATAAAGAAAGCTGAGTGCCAAAGAATGGATGATTTTGAACTGAATTGGAAAAGACTCTTGAGAGTCCCTTGGACTGCAAGAAGATCCAACCAGTCTATCCTAAAGGAAATCAGTCCTGAATATTCATTGGAAGGACTGATGCTAAAGCTGAAACTCCAATACGTTGGCCATCTGATGCAAAGAACTGACTGACTGGAAAAGACCCTGATGCTGGGAAAGATTGAAGGCAGGAGGAGAAAGGGCTGACAGAAGATGAGATGGTTGGATGGCATCACCAACTCAAATGAGTTTGTGCAAGCTCCGGGAGTTGGTGATGGACAGGGAAACCTGTGCTGCTGTCCATGGGGTCACAAAGAGTTGGACACGACTGAGTGACTGAACTTAACTGAGCATGTATGTTGCTTAGAAAAATACTAATATACTAGCATGTACATGTTATGTTGTGGACAAAGAATGTCTCCTGCCATATCAGTAAACAAAGGATGTGGCAGCTATCAAGACGTCAGCCACCGCAGCAAACCCCCAAACCCCAACAGTGCATCTGAGACGATTTAGGGTGAGGAAAAAGAGGATGGTAGCCCTAAAGGCTCAAGATACATATTAAAGGAATAATTTCAATAAGCCCAGGCTCCTGCATCTTCCCATATGTAGAAAAGTACTACTGACTAACTTGAGATGTCTCGTCTTCTTTAATTAGCAATAACCTTTTGATATTAAGACTACCTGGGTTGTTTTTTTTTTTTTTCTTGCAAGGACTCCTATACATGCTGGCTGGCTCCTCCCTTATCTCTTCAGAACAGTCCCTCAGAGCTATCTGAAAGGTTGTCTCCCAGGCTTAAGTCCTGATAAGTTCTCCAAATAAAACGTATTTCTCAACTTTTAAGTTGTACACTTTTTTTCAGTCAACAATATCCATGTAGAAATACATAAATTATTATCTCTGCATTCAAAATCTAACGGAAATAAATCAAATGTTGACAGTGTTTATTCCTGAGCAAGTGGGATGTAGATTATGCCCTTTCTTATTTTTCTGATCCTTCTGTAATATGATTAAAAATAAATAGCATGAAAATTCCCTGGTGGTCAAGTGGTTAGGACTCCATGCTTTCACTGCCAAAAGCCAGGGTTTGATCCCTGGTCTGGGAACTAAGATCCGAAAAACCATGTGGTGTGGGCCAAAGGGGGAAAAAAAATCTGGCTTGAAAAAAGTAAATATCAGTAAGAATTCAATCATTTTTAAAACAAATAACAGTAAAGAAGAAGAATGCTCAGAGAGTCAGAAGAGAAGTGATAAACACAGCCACTCCCAGAGAAGGGGGAGAACACTCCACAGAGAATGTGGCATTTATACTGCCCCTTGGGGAATAAGGGTCAAGAATCTCTGAGGAGCACATGGGAATGATGTAAATGCTAGGCTACAATGGTGCAGCAGCAGCCGAGAGGAGCTACCGCGTGTCTGAGGTCAGGGGCGGTGGCCAGGAGGAGCTACCCCATGTTCAAGGTCAGGAGGGGTGGTGGTGAGGAGATACCCCTCATCCAAGGTAAGGAGCAGTGGCTGCGCTTTGCTGGAGCAGCCGTGAAGAGATACCCCACGTCCAAGGTAAGAGAAAACCAAGTAAGATGGTAGGTGTTGCAAGAGACATCAGAGGGCAGACACACTGAAACCATAATCACAGAAAACTAGTCAATCTAATCACACTAGGACCACAGCCTTGTCTAACTCAATGAAACTAAGCCATGCTGTGTGGGGCCAACCAAGATGAGAGCGTCATGGTGGAGAGATCTGACAGAATGTGGCCCACTGGAGAAGGGAATGGCAAACCACTTCAGTGTTCTTGCCTTGAGAACCCCATGAACAGTGTGAAAAGGCAAAATGATAGGATACTGAAAGAGGAACTCACCAGGTCGGTAGGTGCCCAATATGCTACTGGAGACCAGTGGAGAAATAACTCCAGAAAGAACAAAGGGATGGAGCCAAAGCAAAAACAATACTCAGTTGTGGATGTGACTGGTGATGGAAGCAAGGTCTGATGCTGTAAAGAGCAATATTGCATAGGAACCTGGAATGTTAGGTCCATGAATCAAGGCAAATTGGAAGTGGTCAAACAGGAGATGGCAAGAGTGAACGTCAACATTCTAGGAATCAGCGAACTAAAATGGACTGGAATGGGTGAATTTAACTCAGATGACCATTATATCTACTACTGCAGGCAGGAATCCCTCAGAAGAAA
>NW_011494755.1:5193901-5196472 GCF_000754665.1 Bison bison bison
AGTCCGAAACGCAGTACTTGGATGCAATCTCAAAAATGAAAGAATGATCTCTGTTCGTTTCCAAGGCAAACCATTCAATATCACAGTAATCCAAGTCTATGCCCCAACCAGTAATGCTGAAGAAGCTGAAGTTGAACGGTTCTATGAAGACCTACAAGTCCTTTTAGAACTAACACCCAAAAAAGATGTCCTTTGCATTATAGGGGACTGGAATGCAAAAGTAGGAAGTCAAGAAACACCTGGAGTAACAGGCAAATTTGGCCTTGGAATACAGAATGAAGCAGGGCAAAGGCTAATAGAGTTTTGCTAAGAGAACGCACTGGTCATAGCAAACACCCTTTTCCAACAACACAAGACAAGACTCTATACACGGACATCACCAGATGGTCAACATCGAAATCAGATTGATTATATTCTTTGCAGCCAAAGATAGAGACGCTCTATACAGTCAAAAAAAAAAAACAAGACTGGGAGCTGACTGTGGCTCAGATCATGAATTCCTTATTGCCAAACTCAGACTGAAATTGAATAAAGTAGGGAAAACCACTAGACCATTCAAGTATGACCTAAATCAAATCCCTTATGATTATACAGTGGAAGTGAGAAATAGATTTAAAGGCCTAGATCAGATAGAGTGCCTGATGAACCATGGACGGAGGTTCGTGACATTGTACAAGAGACAGGGATCAAGACCATCCCCATGGAAAAGAAATGCAAAAAAGCAAAATGGCTGTCTGGGGAGGCCTTACAAATAGCTGTGAAAAGAAGGGAAGTGAAAAGCAAAGGGGAAAAGGAAAGATACACCCATTTGAATGCAGAGTTCCAAAGAATAGCAAGGAGAGATAAGAAAGCCTTCCTCAGTGATCAATGCAAAGAAATAGAGGAAAACAACAGAATGGGAAAGACTAGAGATCTCTTCAAGAAAATTAGAGGTACCAAGGGAACATTTCATGCAAAGATGGGCTCGATAAAGGACAGAAATGGTATGGACCTAACAGAAGCAGAAGCAGAAGATATTAAGAAGAAGCAGCGAGAATACACAGAAAAACTGTACAAAAAAGATCTTCACGACCCAGATAATCATGATGGTGTGATCACTCACCTAGGGGTTGATGTTGAAGCTGAAACTCCAATACTTTGGCCACCTGATGCGGAGAGCTGACTCATTTGAAAAGACCCTGATGCTGGGAAAGATTGAGTGCAGGAGGAGAAGGGGACGACAGAGGATGAGATGGTTGGATGGCATCACTGACTCGATGGACATAAGTTGGGTAAACTCCAAGAGTTGGTGATGGACAGGGAGGCCTGGCGTGCTGCAATTCATGGAGTCGCAAAGTCGGACACGACTGAGCAACTGAACTGAACTGAACTGAACTGAACTGAGGGACCATGGCCATTACAGTGAGATCACCACAATTTCACTCTTCCTTTCCCTTTCTCCATACTTCCTCACTGGCCGACAACATCACAGATTAAATACCTGCCATTTTGTCCCCCAAACATCCTACAGACTTATAACATTTACTTCTCATTTTTATGTTAAAGTTTATAATATTACAAACATTCTCCGTCATAGGTTGTAGTCCCCATCTATCAGTTATGAAGCTCTCAGCTGCCTGTTACCCTGATTCAAACTGTGTCTGGTGATAAGGAAATTGGTTATTTCACATTCACAAAGTCCAGAAGTCAAGAAAGCTTCTGGATTTCCTGGTTCAATGACAGATCTGTGTCATCAAAAGC
Organism: Bison bison bison; assembly: GCF_000754665.1. NCBI lineage: Eukaryota > Metazoa > Chordata > Mammalia > Artiodactyla > Bovidae > Bison > Bison bison. The sequence goes on from NW_011494755.1 coordinate 5,195,642, forward strand.
TTTCTTCTTCTCTCCATTCTGCAGCCTCAGGGTTTCAACTTGGTATACAGACTGCCTGTTTGTGTGGTTGAAAATGACTACCAGCAACAACTAGAAAGAGAAGGAGAAAGTTGTTCTTCCAACCATAGCATACAGTCAACCTTCCATACCCCCAGGTTCCATATTCTCCTACTGTGGATTGAAAATATTTAGGGAAAAAAATTTCAGAAAGTTTCAAAAGCAACTCTTGAATTTGTCAGCAACTACTTGCACAGCATTTACAACTGTATTTAAAAACTATTTACAGAGCATTTACATTGTATTAAGTCTTATAAGTAACTAGAGATTATTTAAAGTATATAGGTGGAAAGGCATAGATTATACAAAAATACTACACCATTTTCTATAAGGGATTTGCACATCCCTGGATTTTGGTATCTGTGTCAGTCCTAGAACCAATCCAACAAGGCTACTGAGGGATGACTATATATGGCTTCCATTTAGTCTGATGTGACTAGTTTAGGACACACATTCTATGGAGAACCAATAACAGCTGCCACAAAAATGCCATAGACCCAGACTCAAAGGAATTAAGTTTTACCCCCAGAACTGGAAAGGTGGCATCTGAATAAAATTGGGCTTTTCTTAGGAAAGAGAAGAAGGGAAGGTGTGCTGAGTAGAGAATCAACTGGACACAATATACCCTTGCTGCATTTTCCTTTTATGATTCCTTCATCCCATATTGATCAAATTACCCAGACAGCTGCTATCTCTCTACCTCACTGGAATCTGGAGGTGAATTATAGCATGGTGGTAAAGAGCTCTGGAATTCCAAAGTCATGGTTCACTCAC
>NW_011494755.1:5196572-5197817 GCF_000754665.1 Bison bison bison
TCACTCACAGTTCTGCCACTTCCTTCCTTTGTGAAGAAGCCTTATGAGCATCAAGATATTATTTGATTTCTTTGTGTCTATCTTTACAACTGTAAAATGGGGGTGGTCACAATTGCTATTTCATTAGATTGCTATACGGATTCCATAAGAGAGTCTATGAAGTCCCTATTATGAGATCAGTTCAGTTCAGTCGCTCAGTCACGTCCGACACTTTGCAACCCCATGAATCACAGCAATCCAGGCCTCCCTGTTCATCACCAACTCCTGGAGTTCACTCAAACTAATGCCCATCAAGTCAGTGATGCCATCCAGCCATCTCATCCTCTGTCGTCCCCTTCTCCTCCTGCTCCCAATCCCTCCCAGCATCAGAGTCTTTTACAATGAGTCAACTCTTCGCATGAGGTGGCCAAAGTACTGGAGTTTCAGCGTCAGAATCATTCCCTCCAAAGAAATCCCAGGGCTGATCTCCTTCAGAATGGACTGGTTGGATCTCCTTGCAGTCCAAGGGACTCTCGAGAGCTTTCTCCAACACCATAGTTCAAAAGCATCAATTCTTCAGCGCTCAGCCTTCTTCACAGTCCAACTCTCACATCCATACATGACTACTGGAAAAACCATAGCCTTGACTAGATGCACCTTTGTTGGCAAAGTAATGTCTCTGCTTTTTAATATGCTGTCTAGGTTGGTCATAACTTTCCAAGGAGTAAGCGTCTTTTAATCTCATGGCTGCAATCATCATCTGCAGTGATTTTGGAGCCCAAAAAAATAAAGTCTGACACTGTTCTCACTGTTTCCCCATCTATTTCCCATGAAGTGATGGGACCGGATGCCATGATCTTCGTTTTCTGAATGTTGATCTTTAAGCCAAATTTTTCACTCTCCACTTTATTTTATTTTAAATTTTATTTTATTTACCTTTACAATATTGTATTGGTTTTGCCATATATCAAAATGAATCTGCCACAGGTATACATGTGTTCCCCATCCTGAACCCTCCTCCATCCTCCCTCCCCATACCATCCCTCTGGGTCATCCCAGTGCACCAGCCCCAAGCATCCAGTATCGTGCATCGACCGTGGACTGGCGACTTGTTTCATATATGATATTATAAATACTTCAATGCCATTCTCCCAAATCATCCCACCCTGTCCCTCTCCCACAGAGTCCAAAAGACTGTTTTATACATCAGTGTCTCTTTTGCTGTCTCGTATACAGGGTTATTGTTACCATCTTTCTAAATTCCAT
>NW_011494755.1:5197934-5199478 GCF_000754665.1 Bison bison bison
CTGTATGTCTTCTTTGGAGAAATGTCTATTTAGTTATTTGGCCCATTTTTTGATTGGGTCGTTTATTTTTCTGGAATTGAGCTGTAGGAGTTGCTTGTATATTTTTGAGATTAGTTGTTTGTCTGTTGCTTCATTTGCTATTATTTTCTCCTATTCTGAAGGCTGTCTTTTCACCTTGCTTATAGTTTCCTTTGTTGTGCAGAAGCTTTTAAATTTAATTAGGTTCCATTTGTTTATTTTTGCTTTTATTTCCAATATTCTGGGAGGTGGGTCATAGAGGATCCTGCTGTGATGTATGTCAGAGAGTGTTTTGCTTATGTTCTCCTCTAGGAGTTTTATAGTTTTTGGTCTTACGTGTAGATCTTCAATCCATTTTGAGTTTATTTTTGTGTATGGTGTTAGACAGTGCTCTAGTTTCATTCTTTTACAAGTGGTTGACCAGTTTTCACAGCACCACTTGTTAAAGAGATTGTCTTTTCTCCATTGTATATTCTTGCCTCCTTTGTCAAAGATAAGGTGTCCATAGGTGCGTGGATTTATCTCTGGGCTTTCTATTTTGTTCCATTGATCTATATTTCTGTCTTTGTGCCAGTACCATACTGTCTTGATGACTGTGGTTTTGTAGTAGAGCCTGGAGCCAGGCAGGTTGATTCCTCCAGTTCCATTCTTCTTTCTCAAGATACCTTTGGCTATTCGAGGTTTTTTGTATTTCCATACAAATTGTGAAATTATTTGTTCTAGCTCTGTGAAGAATACCGTTGGTAGCTTGATAGGGATTGCATTGAATCTATAAATTGCTTTCGGTAGTATACTCATTATCACTATATTGATTCCTCCAATCCATGAACATGGTATATTTCTCCATCTATTAGTGCCCTCTTTGATTTCTTTCACCAGTGTTTTATAGTTTTCTATGTAGGCCTTAGAAAGCATCACTACGAACAAAGCTAGTGGAGGTTATGGAATTCCAGTTGAGCTATTCCAAATTCTGAAAGATGATGCTGTAAAAGTGCTGCACTCAATATGCCAGCAAATTTGGAAAATTCAGCAGTGGCCACAGGACTGGAAAAGGTCAGTTTTCATTCTAATCCCAAAGAAAGGCAATGCCAAAGAATGCTCAAACTACTGCACAATTGCACTCATCTCACACGCTAGTAAAGTAATGCTCAAAATTCTCCAAGCCAGGCTTCAGCAATATGTGAACCATGAACTTTCTGATGTTCAAGCTGGTTTTAGAAAAGGCAGAGGAACCAGAGATCAAATTGCCAACATCTGCTGGATCATAGAAAAAGCAAGAGAGTTCCAGAAAAACATCTATTTCTGCTTTATTGACTATGCCAAAGCCTTTGACTGTGTGGATCACAATAAACTGTGGAAAATTCTGAAAGAGATGGGAATACCAGACCACCTGACCTGCCTCTTGAGAAACCTATATGCAGGTCAGGAAGCAACAGTTAGAACTGGACATGGAACAACAGACTGGTTCCAAATAGGAAAAGGAGTTCATCAAGGCTGTATATTGTCACCCTGTTTATTTAACTTTT
>NW_011494755.1:5199948-5215424 GCF_000754665.1 Bison bison bison
TGGACTGCAAGGAGATCCAACCAGTCCATTTTGAAGGAGATCAGCCCTGGGATTTCTTTGGAAGGAATGATGCTGAAGTTGAAACTCCAGTACTTTGGCCACCTCATGCGAAGAGTTGACTCACTGGAAAAGACTCTGATGCTGGGAGGGATTGGGGGCAGGAGGAGAAGGGGACGACAGAGGATGAGATGGCTGGATGGCATCACTGACTCGATGGACGTGAGTCTGAGTGAACTCTGGGAGTTGGTGAGGGACAGGGAGGCCTGGCTTGCTGCGATTCATGGGGTCGCAAAGAGTCAGATACGACTGAGCGACTGATCTGATCTGATCTTATATATAGGTCTTTAGTTTCTTTAGGTAGATATATTCCTAAGTATTTTATTCTTTTCATTACAATGGTGAATGGAATTGTTTCCTTAATTTCTCTTTCTATTTTCTCATTATTAGTGTATAGGAATGCAAGGGATTTCTGTGTGTTGATTTTATATCCTGCAACATTACTATATTCATTGATTAGCTCTAGTAATTTTCTGGTGGAGTCTTTAGGGTTTTCTATGTAGAGGATCATGTCATCTGCAAACAGTGAGAGTTTTACTTCTTCTTTTCCAATTTGGATTCCTTTTATTTCCTTTTCTGCTCTGATTGCTGTGGCCAAAACTTCCAAAACTATGTTGAATAGTAGTGGTGAAAGTGGGCACCCTTGTCTTGTTTCTGACTTTACATACCGAGGAAACCAGAATTGAAAGAGACACATGTACCCCAATGTTCATCGCAGCACTGTTTATAATAGCCAGGACATGGAAGCAACCTAGATGCCCATCAGCAGATGAATGGATAAGAAAGCTGTGGTACATATACACAATGGAGTATTACTCAGCCATTAAAAAGAATACATTTGAATCAGTTCTAATGAGGTGGATGAAACTGGAGCCTATTATACAGAGTGAAGTAAGCCAGAAAGAAAAACACCAATACAGTATACTAATGCATATATATGGAATTTAGAAAGATGGTAATGACAACCCTGTATGCGAGACAGCAAAGGAGACACAGATGTATAGAACAGTCTTTTGGACTCTGTGGGAGAGGGAGGGGGGGGATGATTTGGGAGAACGGCATTAAAGCATGTATAATATCATATAAGAAATGAATCGCCAGTCCAGGTTCGATGCAGGATACAGGAAGCTTGGGGATGGTGCACTGGGATGACCCAGAGGGATGGTATGGGGAGCAAGGTGGGAGGGGGGTTCAGGATGGGGAACACGTGTATACCTGTGGTAGATTCATGTTGACGTATGGCAAAACCAGTACAATATTGTAAAGTAATTAACCTCCAATTAAAATAAATAAATTCATATTTTAAAAAAAGTCAGTGGATGCAGAGGTGACGAATAATAAATTCTATGTTATATCAAGAAAGGTACCAGCTCTAAGGGAGAACCTCTCCCATAGCTCCCTCATGGATCCACTTATGATGAAGCACAGCCCATGCCCACAAGTTCCTTTAGTGCTTATTATCAGAGCACTGCACACTGTTGACCTTCACCAGAAGAATGGCTGCATCGGACTTTCTGAGAAGAGTTCTCTTACACATCAAAGGGACTCCAAATGAGTAATTTTAGTTACAAGCAGTATATCCTATTAAGAAAATAGATTTTTCATCATGGTAAGTGTTGTGGCCATGAGAATGTATAACTACAGGAAGTAGAACTAGCCAATGGCCCCACCTCGGCTCTGGGGCCATTCACTTCTTTGTGATGAGGCCACACCTCCCACAAGCTCTTCCCAGCCAATTACTGAGCTCAGAAGAATAGCTTGGGTGCCTCATTCTGGAAAGAAAGAACCTGTAAGGACTCTACTGGTTGACTTTGGCTCAAGGTTGTCTCCCCTACTGAAGTTTCCTTGGATGGCACAGAAGTCTAAGATGCTTCCACTCAACACCCCTAAGTCTCCCCTTCCCTCAGGCCAGACCTCCAGCATGTTCTGCCAGCTCTGCCAGCTTCTCCAGTCCCACCCTGCTCTCCCTCACAAGTATTTCCCCAAATAAAATCTTTGGCATCTTTTTCTTAGAAGAGCCTAACCAACATCGTAAACAAAACAAAAAAGAAAATTCTCAGTTTTCCAGGAACTTTTGCATCTATCATCACATCTTTTCCTTTCAATTAGTCAATAAGTTACACAGATGGGAAATTGGAGTCCCCACTATTTAAATGAAGAAATAAGGAACTTGGCCAAGAACAATTACCTCAATTTTTTTCGGTAGCTTCTCCATCTCCTAGTCTTCCATGCTCAGTGTTTAGGAAAAAAAACTTTAGGTTTACTTTTCCTTTTGATTACTCTTTTCTTAGCATGAACAACAATAGCACCTACAATTTATTAAGCAGGCACTGTAAAAGCACTTTGCTGCTGCTAAGTCACTTCAGTCGTGTCCAACTCTGTGCGACCCCATAGACGGCAGCCCAGCAGGCTCCCCCATCCGTGGGATTCTCCAGGCAAGAATACTGGAGTGGGTTGCCATTGCCTTCTCCAATGCATGAAAGTGAAAAGTGAAAGTGAAGTCACTCAGTCATGTCCAACTCTTAGCGACCTCATGGACTGCAGGCTACCAGGCTCCTCTGTCCATGGGATTTTCCAGGCAAGAGTACTGGAGTGGGGTGCCATTGCCTTCTCCTAGAAGCACTTTACATATATTCAATTTTTAATTCTCACAAAAATTCAAGAAGGTAAGTACTGCCCTCGTTTATATATGTGGTGAACAGCTTCAAAAAGTTAAGTAACCTGCTCAAGGTCACTCACCTACTAAGTAGAGGACCCAGGACCAGTCTATGACTCTAAATCTAATGCTATTAACATTAATAACAATATCTCAAAACTGCAGAACATTTGACTAAGCATTTCTACATGCATTAGCGAGTGGGCTCGGCACCCACCAGTTAATTCCCCCTGCAGAAGTCTGGAGAAGACAAGAGCTAGGGAAAGGAACAGGGGTGACAGGGGTTGACAAGGTACTAGCAAGGGTGAGAATGACTATCTCCCTAATGCTTTTAGCTCAGGCTGTAGAAGAGTCACTCATGGCCAAGGATCTTGATTTCAAAGAAAGCATGGGAGGAAAAATAAGTTTTTGTTAAAGAGATTGCCAGAAAATATTTTCTCAAGTAATGTTTCTAAAATTATTAGATGGAAATCAGCTTCCTACCACCTACCGGCCATGGAATGGGGAAGAAAGCATCAAGCACTCAAGGTTCTCCATGATCCAATGCTTAGCGTCCTCTCCATCTTCATCGCCCCTCCAGCTCTATTTTACCTCATGCTTAAAAACAACAGCATCCACAATGGGCTGTCACATACCTCTGCCTAATTCATCCTTTCTCTGCTAACTCCTCCTCATTCCTCAACAACTCAACTCAGCCACCATACGCTACATTAACCCCAGTGTTTACCTCACCTCAACATTTCCATTATTATGTTGAGACTATCTCCCATTAGAAATACAAACAGAATTATTTCTCCTTAAAACATTATCCGTACCTCTGGCCCATAAAGTGCTTCAAGGGGGATCCTATGGAAGGTAAGAGAAGAAGATCCAGGTTCCATGCTCTGGCTTTCAAGACCCTAAATGACATAGTCCCTGAGCTTGTCTCCAAACTCCCCCTTTTTCCTTTGCCTACTACTGTCATACCACTGTCTGCATTTAGATGAATTACCACACCAACCCTATTTTGCCTTGACTTATTTCCTCTGTTCTTATAGAGTTGTCCCTTTTAAATTCTTCAGATCTTTGCTTGAATGTTGCCTTCTTAGAGACGCCTTGCTTTTCTACTTCTAGAACTACCATATTCTCTCCCACTGTTCCCTACTCCTTCTCCTCACTGCAACCACAAAACTTTTTTAAAAGGGTATTTATTTATTCCTTTGCATGATGCATGCATGGTAAGTCGCTTCAGTCATGTCTGACTCTGTGCAACCTCATGGACTGTAGCCTACCAGATTCTCTGTCCATGGGATTCTCCAAGCAATACTAGAGTGAATTGCCATGTCCTTCTCCAGAGGCTCTTCCCCACCTCGGACTCCAATTCACATCTGTCTGCATCTCTTGCATTGCAGGCAGATTCTTTATTCACTGAGCCACCTGGGAAGCCCATTTACTCCTTAATTTGCTATTTAAAACTTGAATTCAATGGAAAACACATCTTCAACTTCTCATGCTATTGAGAGCAAGGATCCAGACAGGCTTATTAAATTGTATTCTCCCAAGGTGTTTGGCGCAACAGTATATTCTCAAATTTGTTGAATAAGTGAATGAGCAGGCAAAGTTCAGGAAGAACATTAAAAGAGAGGGAGTTACAAAACAGCAGAAAGTCATAGAACTTAAATATTAGCTAGTTTCCATAATGACTTGTTCTGAGTGAACTCTAAGTGCTTTGTAAATATTAATTACATTCTCTTCACAGAAAAAACTCATTATCTCTAACTTACAAGCAAAGAAAGTAAAGCCAAGTGAAGTGACTATTCCAAAAGTAATATAATGAGTTAAATAGAGAGCTTTGGTTTTGACTCTGAATAGCTTTATTTTATACCATCTTGTTCCCAAAGGATTTGAGGTGGCTTTGAAAGACAGACAGTTACACAATTTAGACTGTCCGCAAAAAAACAAAACAAGCTGGTTGCTCAGGAGAAGCACGACTATTCCTGGTACAAGGTCTGAAAGAAACATTTCCCCCGGGTCCTCACAAAGAGCAGCAACCACATCCTCAGGCACATCCTCCAGGACATGCAGCAGTGGGGCTCACAGGGTTGTTTGCTAGCATTCCACAGTGTGGGCTGATGGCACAAGGCCAAGGCTCAGATCCATGGAGCAACTCTCCAAGGAGCCAAATCAAGACAGCCCAGGTGTGCAATCCTCTGATGGTCTGTCTTAATCCAAAAAGGACATCTGGCGATTTTGGAGGACTCATTTAACAGCTTCATGCGCTGAGCGCTGTGAATTTTACTTCCCACATGAAAACTTCTAATGTCTTAAATGATAGTGGATTGAAAGTGACCAGCATCCAGAACACAGTCAATATTGTGGAACTATGAGAGTTCTATATGATTTATCCGTCAGATGACCTGGGGAAGGTATAAGTTAAGCTGCTGTAATAAGGAAACCCCAAAATACAGTAATTTGGATAAAAGCAAAGTTTATTTCTCTCTTATGTAACAGTCCAGGTATATGATGTTTGTTCAAGACAGGTGGACATCTCCGCTCCATAAGGTCATCTAGGGACTCAGGCTGGCAGTGTACCTCTACCATCCTCAACAAGAAGCTTCTTTTCAATCCAAGGCAGCTGCCCTGGTTGTTGACATTTTAGAGTCAACGGAAAGACAGAAAGAGAGTGAAAGGGAAACAACTTCCTTGTAAAAATGTAATCTAAAAGTGGCACAGGTCAATTGTTTGATCATTTAGTGACACGAACACACCCACTTGCAAGGAAGAGTCGGGGAATGGAATCTATACCTAAAACTCAAGGAGATTATATTACTTTCAGGAAGAACAGGAGAGGGGATAAGGAAACCATAAGAATATACTACTAGGAATTGGCATGTGCTTAAACAGAATTACCCTTGGATTAAAGACCAAGCCACTACTAGCCTTTGGGAAATAAAGGCAGACACCTGTTACAGGTTCAAATTTTGTACATTCATGTGTTCTGGCCAGTGACAGACAGTGAAGGATCAAGACCCCAAAGTTCTACATCATATGCAGTGCTATGCTCATTTTAGCCAGAAAAAAATTTAAGGTGCTTCTAAATGCCAACTACAATCATAAAAGAATTAACAGAGCTTCTGTGTAATATTAGACATTAAGAAATATCATATCCTTGTGAATCTTCCAAGATAAACTAATCGCAAAATGTAAGTGAAGGTATACAAATAAGATGACAACCACATAGGGTTCTTAACTCCAAGCTAGTTAAATGTCAGAGGATCTTCATTAAAACTCAGTAAACTGGAAAAAACAAAACAAAAAAAAACAGTAAACTGGTTTTGGAATAGTTGATCTTAGATGACTTCTTCTGTCAGCCATTAGATAATAGCATCATTTGTTTGAGGAGGTATTCTTAGTTTAAACAATAAAAATCATGATGAGGTATGATATTTTGTTATTGTTCTTCTCTCTGTCTATGGAGGTAGAAAGCATACGTCTATCTCATCCAAATGGGATGTCATATTATTACCATACAGTTTTATAAAAACTGGGCAGCAGGACTTATCACTTACTCCACTGAAAATCATCTCCTCCCTCAGAAGACTGCTCTTGTCTCTGCTGCCAACCATGCTGGTATTAAGGTTTAAATTCTGTATGAGCTTAGTCAGTTGTTGAGTCTAGTCACTAAGCCGTGTCTGATTCTTTGTGACCCCATGGACTTGTAGCACACCAGGCTTCTGGTCCTTCATCTCCCATCTATATGGACATAGATTTTCTCCCATAAGCAATTCTTTTCCATGGAGTGAAAGTTTAAGAAGAAGTTTATAAAACATAAAACTCTTAGTATGTTCTTACTAATTTTCTCCACAAGATGGTAAAGAATATAACAAAAGCCAACGGTGCTTAATGTTGACCTACTCCTTATAACTAAGAAGTCCACATGTGTAGTTTGTCAGAAGCAAACAGGTACTTAGTCTAGATACTAGGTGAGTAAATGTACAGGTCTACAATTTGGGAAAAATTGGTGGTTGCTCTATTAAATACAGAGGGGCCTAATGCTATCAATAGACATGCTTTCAAGTATGCCTTAAGTACTAGAACAAATAGCCAACGTACCTCTACCATCCTCAACACATGTGTGTGACGATATGTGTGTGTAAAGATGATGTAAAGAGCTAGGTTCTCATCAGCACAGTTTGGTAAGAGAAGAAGGAAAGGAGAACTAACATCTGTTGAGTATCCTTACGCGTCAGGGATAATATAACACCATGTCCTTTATCTTCATTTTTGCTTTATTTCTCACAACAACCCTGTGCAGCAGGCATTATACATCATCACCTTAGAGATGAGGAGCCTGAATCACAGAGGTGTGAAATGACCTGCCCAAGCTCACACAGCTCATGCACAGAGAAGCTGGAATTCAACCCAGTTCATGCTCTTTCAAACAAATCACACTGCTGATCTGGAATTCTATTTACTCCCCCACTTACTTTAGGCACCACAAAGCTGACCATAACCGGGGCTTGGGTCTACAAAGTTCAGGGAGTGGTCCCTACAGGGGTTTTTAATTCCACTGAGTCCTGCTAGTAAGCTCCTTGTCTGTCTGTCTTGCTGTTACATACTTCACCTAAGATAGTGCCTGCACCATTTTCTCCAAAAAAAATGGCTTGGATCTCACTTGAATTTCTTTATTATAAAAATTCTATCTACAACACATTTCATAAAGTTCAACAACTATTTCTAGTATTATTATAAAACTGTCATTTATTTACAATGTTCATGGTATCAGTCTAGATACTTACATGTATTATCACATTTAATGTCACAGTAACTCTACAAAGGAGGTACTGATTTCATTCATGAAAAAGGTGTAAAATGATTCAGTAACTCAAAGGACTTGACCCCAAACTGCTCAACTCTAAACATAAATGGCGGACCTAGAAAATGTAACATCTGAAAAAATTCTCTTTTAAAATTTCTACTTCTGTATAACAAAATTATTTTCTATAAGCATTATTTTAAAATGATTGATTCAAAAGAAGAATAAATTTCAAATTTCAATTTTTAACATATTATTCAAAGTCAGCAGGCTATTTCACAAATACACGAACACTTGCATCCACTAAACAAAAAGTTACGTCTCACACTTCATATCAGTCTGACCATACTAAACTTTAAGCACAAATAAAACCTCTAAATCGTCATACAAACTAAAAGAATGACATAACTTGAATTCCGTTTGTCTTCACAGTCACTGTGCTATCAGTATTTATTTCAAATCTTCAGTTTAAACACAGGAATAGGTAGACTATAGGCGTTGGAGACAAAGCACATATGAGATGAGCAGTAAAGATTCCAAACCACTATGAACTTACTCTCAAAACCAATACATGTAGTTGAGTTCATGAATGCTGCTGCTGCTCAGTCACTTCAGTCATGTCCAACTCTTTGTGACCCTATGGACTGCAGCCCACCAAGCTCCTCTGTCCATGGGATTTTCCTGGCAAAAATACTATAGAAGGTTGCCAGAGGATCTTCCCAAATCTGGAATCAAGTGCAGGTCTCCTTCATTGCAGGCAGGTTCTTTACCTCTGAGCCACCAGAGAAGCCCTGAGTTCATGCATACTAAGCACAAATTACATAGCTCAGTTTTTTTAATCAATGTAGAAGACAAAGAAAGGATAAGATGCAAAAATGTGCTACTATGAAGCTTATGCGTGTATTATTAACAGTTACCCTAGTCATCATTTAAAGCTTAGAACAAATGATTTTCTCAAAGTGTAAAGTATCACTGACATTGTTGAAAATTGCAAATGCATGTGATAAAATGCAAAACAACTTTTAATTATTTTTATTATTGTATTTACGTTCTCTACAGACAACACACCTTTTATCACCTGCACCTAAAGCTGACCCTTCCCACGACCATTCCCCTTGGTAAGGCACTGACAAAGACAGCACTCAATCTCCAGTCACATCTGTACTCACTATTATTAATACTTGAGTTCAATTATGCACTTTCCTATTCATTCTTTAAATTCATGCAAATATCCACATGGTTGAAAGACAAGTTATTCTCCAACGTGGAGCCCTATTAATAACTCCCCACTGTTTAGAAGGAAAGAAGAGCTCCTGGCTTCAGTTACCTCGATGATCCCTCTGTTACTCAATAAACCTCTCTTTAAGGTCGCTTCCTGAGCATAACACAGAAAGGGCTGCCTCACTAACCATTGGAATTACAATCTATATTTTTCCTGTCTTTGTTAGTTTCATGGCCTCTTATTGTAAATTATGTGCATAAATCAGCACAGTCTGGAAAAGTGGAAAAATCACTACTACTTGGTAAAATGCAAACCCATGTTTAATATTCTTTTCCAGTGACTGAACATATCCAAGAAACCCTCTGAAAACGTAGCATAAAATAAAATACTAAATGGACTATAAATTAGAGGTGAGAGGGGAGAAAATAGGAGTAAGAAGAGATTTAGAATAATTCTGATTAAGTCCGGAAGTTTTGTGAGAAAAAAATCAGTTGTGCCTGTATTATTTTTTGTGCATTACACAGTACTATTTTTGTGCATTATATAGCATATGGATGTCATATATGTTAGAGAAAATTCCTAGTGTCTTTATGATCTCAATAAATATATCATGAATGAATGACTTTGTAAAATAAATATTAGTTATACTAAATCAGAATATTTTGTCATCTGTAGCTCTTTCTCCTAAAATGATTCACAATAAATTGCAATCAGATTGTATCTGTCCCTAGGGAAATTTAATCTCTTGATAATTCTTCATTACTAACATTCATTAATTCCTACAGTAAATTCACACAGTTAATAGTCATAAACTTCCCCATTTTGGAAATGGTGCTATTGAGACATGGTGTCAGGGAGTAATTCCTTTGAGTGCTTCAGGATGAGTGACAAGCAAGGAGATGAGAGTGGACTCCTAAGATTGCTAGGAACAAAGTTCTGGGAAGAGTCACAGAATCTCAGGATGAAAGGCACCTCAAAAATCACGTCCCACCTTCCTAGTGTTACATCCCCACTAGAGTCTTCAGCCTCCAATGGCAATACCTCCGAGAACAGTGAGCTCACCACCTGAATCGGACCATCCTACTTTGGAACATCTCTGACTAATAAAAAATTCTTCCTTGTGTTGAACTGAACTCTGTCACTTGATATGTCTATTCTTCGATCTGAGGTTGAGTAGAACAAGTCTAGTCCCTCTTCTGCCTGACCTGCCTTCAAAAATATTAAGGCAGGAAGCATTTTTCAGTCTATTGACCCAGTTTTTTCAACCAGTCCTTGTGTGACGTAGTCTCAAGTCCTCTCACCACCCCCGTCACCCGCCCTGTAATAACTTGTCCAGGCAGGAGGGAAGCCTTTGTGATCAAAGGCATATCTCCTATAAAACTGGACTTTGCTAATTCATCCTTGCCTTGCTTTGCTTGTTTCTTGCTCAGAAGCAAAGAAAACAAGACATCAGAGAATTTCAGCTCTAGATCTTCCCACCAATGCCAACTTTCAATTCATTTTCCAGCAACCAAAGTAATCTTGTGGTTAAGGTTCCCACTGATTCAGACAATGTCCTGCAGAGCATAAAATATAATACAGCTCTTCAGGCAATGAAAGGTAAAGCTTCAGTCAGAGGTCACCACCTTATTAAACAGAAGAGAAAGATTTCTTTCTTTAAAAAAAAAAAAGTGACTATTTTTACATCAATAACCCGAGTGACGGTAATGAAAATTAAAATGGAAAAAACATATACTCAGAATTTCCTCAGTCACCAAAATGTCTTTTTCATTCTGTTTTGTCTACCAACAAAAATTCTTGCCCATGTGCATAAACATTTCTATTTTCAGCTTCATAATCATAATTTAAAACAACTTTTTATTCTTAATGTTAAATCTAACATTATCTTGTAAGTTTTATTCAAATTACTTCACAATTTTAGTTATTATTATAATGGATATATAGTATTTCTCAGAGTAGACAGATAATTTATTTAATTCATTCTCTATTATAAGACTTTTCAATGAATTTCTGAAATGTTCTTATTATAAACAGTACTGCCACAAATTTCTAAACCCTTACTGCTTTTTATTTCTTTAGACAAAGTACCATTATCCCCATTTTACAGACTACTAGGTTCAAAAGGATATGTATATTTATGCCTCAAAAACAAAATCTGACCATGAAAATTATTTTTCAAATGAACTCATTAGCCCTACAAGATAAGAATATCTATTCCTTACTGGGAGTCTGCTTCCCTTGTGGCTCAGCTGGTAAAGAATCCGTCTGCAGTGTGGGAGACCTGGGTTCGATCCCTGGGTTGGGAAGATCCCCTGGAGAAGGGAAAGGCTACCCACTCCAGTATTCTGGCCTGGAGAATTCCATGAACTGTATAGTTCATAGGGTTGCAAAGAGTCAGACACGACTGAGCAACTTTCACTCACTCACTGTACTGGGAGTCTAGTATGCACAGACTCTGCTCTGAAGAATTTAAGAATAGAGTTCAATTTAACCCTCAAAAGAACTCAAAAGGAAGGTGTTTTATCCCAGTGGTAGATGAGGAAAAAGATTTAATTAGAAATACTGAATAAAAGATCATCAGTTTTGAGAATGAGGATTTGAACCCAAGTTGTTCTGGCTTTAAAATTCATAGTCTCTGAATATAAGTTTGCTCAAGTATAAAACAAAGGATTGAACTATATATTCTCTTAAGGCTTTCCCAATTGAAATATTTAGCAGGTTTCTTTGTCCCCTCATTTTCAAAAAAATTTAATTTCTTAACAACACTGTTTCTTCCATACAACAAGCTGTAAGATACATATATCCCCCACTTCCTCTTTTTTCTCAATTCATTTATTTTTCACTGAAGGACAATCGCTTTACAGTATTGCATTGGTTTCTGCCATACATCGACATGAATTAGCCATAGGTACCCATGTGTTCCCTCCCTCTCAAACCTCCCTCCCACCTCCCACTTCTTCCCACCCCTCTAGGTTGTTACAGAGTTCTGGTTTCAGTACCCTGAGTCATACAGCAAATTTCCATTGGCTATCTCTTTTACATGTTATATAGTGTATATGCTTCCACGCTACTCTATTTGTCCCACTCTCTCCTTCCTCCCCACTCCCCCCCACCTGTGTCCATAAGTCTGTTCTCTTTCTCTGCACTTCCTCTTGAATCAGTTATAAGTATGCTTCCCAGGTGGCGCTAGTGGTAAAGAACCTGCCTGCCAATGTAGGAGGGACATAAGAGATCTGAGTTCGACCCTTGGGTTGGAAAGATCCCTTGGAGGAGGGCATGGCAACTGACTCCAGTATTCTTGTCTGGAGAATCCCATGGACAGAGGAGCCTGGTGGACTACAGTTCACAGGGTCACAAAGAGTCCAACGTGACTGAAGCAACTAAGCACACATACATATATGTCCCTCCCATCCACCCCTTACCCCACCTACCCCTCTATGTCATCACAGAGCACCAGGTTAACTCCCTGTATTACACAGCGACTTCTCATTAGTTACCTGTTTTACACATGGTAATTTATACATTTTAATGCTGCTGCTGCTAAGTCGCTGCAGTCGTGTCGGACTCTGTGTGACCCGATAGATAGCAACCCACCAGGCTGCCCTGTCCCTGGGATTCTCCAGGCAAGAACACTGGAGTGGGTTGCCATTTCCTTCTCCAGTGCATGAAAGTGAAAAGTGAAAGTGAAGTTGCTTAGTCATGTCTGACTCTTAGCAACCCCATGGACTGCAGCCCACCAGGCTCCTCTGTCCTTGGGATTTTCCAGGCAAGAGTACTGGAGTGGGGTGCCACTGCGTTCTCCAATTTTAATGCTACTCTTTCAATTTATTCCAACCTCTCCTTCCCCTACTGTGTCTACAAGTCCCTTCTCTACATCTGCGACTCTATTCCTGCCCTGCAAATAGGTTCATCAGTACTGTTTTTCTAGATGCCATATATATGTGTTAATATACAATATGTGTTTTTTTCTTTCTGACTTAACTTTGAGAAGGTTTCTGATAGCTTCAGATCACCATGGTGCTTTCCCAGCACTAAAATTATGTTCATAGACATCTCCCTTATGGATAACAGGGGAGCTATTTTAGCACTTCTGTGCTTATAAAAGATGCTGATAGCAGGAACTTCTAACTGAAACTACCTCATTAACAGTGGTACCTCCAGGTTTTATCTCCATTTCAGTAACTCTTACAAATGATCTTTTGTATTATGTGAATTCCCTCCTTTGATTATTACACGATAATTTTATAGTTTTCCTCAGTCACTACTAAGTCTCTTGACAAAGTACTTTACTTCTTGAAACATGTCTACACTATCTTCCTGATTCTACCAGGAACTTATTTTTGGCTTTGTTTCTAAATGCTGTCCTGTCATCAAATGAGTTTTATCTGAGCATCTGTGTATAATACCTAGAATTTACTCTTGAATTATTTGGGGAAATAAACTATAAGACATGTAATTTCTTTTGCTCAGTGTAATTTACAACCTTAGGTCATATTGTTTGAAGGAAGAGATTCCCTACCTTTGTAACTTTACTTTATCTGACCATTCATCTGACATCACATAGCCCATGTATTTTCCACACTCTGCGTTTTCTGTACAAGTCAATCCTAAAGGAAATCAACCCTGAATATTCATTGGAAGGACTGATGCTAAAGCTGAAGCTCTAATACTTTGACCACCTAATGCAAAGAACTGACTCATTGGAAAAGACCCTAATGCTGGGAAAGACAGAAGACAGGAGAAGAAGGGGATGATAGAGGATGAGATGGTTGGAAGGCATCACTGATTCAATGGACATGAGGTTGAGAAAGTTCCGGGAGATGATGAAGGACAGGGAAGCCTGGCATGTTGCAGCCCATGGGGTCACAAAGAGTCAGACATGACTGAGTGACTGAAAAACAACTGTTCCCTAAAAAACAAACAAAAAAAACTTTTAAAATTCTTAAAAACCCTTTAATTACCATCCTGAACTCTCTTCCCAAGTGAGCTGCCACTCATCAGAAGTACCCAAGTATGATAAGAATGACCATCAGTCCAGCAAGCTAGAGAGAGGATAGCAGGACATATATTTCATACATCACTGGTTAAGTTGAAAAGGAAGGAGTTCTATCTCTTTGGTCCCCTTTGGTTTCTTTCAACCTGAAGGTTCTCTAGACCTGGCTACTTACATTTTCAATCTATAATTAACAACACTGTCTTTTTGGTGGTTATACATGTAGTAGGTTAGTGTCTGGTGTTTTGTAACTGAGATGCAGTGAAGACATACAAAAGCCAGGGTAGACACAAGAGACAGGGGAACCGGGAGCAGGCATTCCCAATCCTACCTGCTTTGTTTTCCCAGAGTCCACTAGTTGACAGAGAGGGTGTTCAGATTTTGAGAAGGAAGCAGGGAGTGGAGAGGGGGGAGACGAAAGTAAGAGTGGTTGTGTATTTGCTTAAACAAAACATAAACAAACCAGGTACATAGTATCTTTGTAAAACCCTTGTTACTAATAAACACATAAGCAATCAGATTGCACCAGAAAATTTGCAAATAAAACAATACAGTCTGTGCCCTCAGAGGCCCCTGGTCTGAATTCCACAAAAACAATGCAAAAGTGAGCTGGAGAGGCAAGCCTGGCCAGATAGGCAAGAGGAGGTATCCATGAACAGAGGAAAAGCTCACTCAGGAAGCTCCTGAAAGGACAGTTTGGGAATCTCTATACTTAAATCTGGACCCAACCTCTGACTCCCATCTGTGAAACAGGACTAACTGTAAGCACTATTATGGAGTGAGAACTAGGTGAAATGGAAAAAGATCTCTTTAAACTGTGAAGAAACATGCAAATTTACCTTAAAATAAAATTTGAGACTTGGAAGCAGAACTTCCATAAAAATGTCATTTTCAGTCCTTGGATGGATACTCCTCACACTTTCCTGTGCCTCTACTGTTAACTCCATATTAATATTCTACACACCACCCAAGTGTACAAGAATTAACTTTAATCTTCCCTAAAACCTGTTAGTAAGTACCACTATTCCCAATTTACAGAAAAGGAAACATGGCTTTGATGAAAACGATAACAGAATTAGAGGTAATTATGCTCATTTAATCATCTTTCCAGTTGAGCTATTTCAAATCCTGAAAGATGATGCTGTGAAAGTGCTGCACTCAATATGCCAGCAAATTTGGAAAACTCAGCAGTGGCCACAGGACTGGAAAAGGTCAGTTTTCATTCCAATCCCAAAGAAAGGCAATGCCAAAGAATGCTCAAACTACTGCACAAAAAGGCAATGCCAAAGAATGCTCAAACTACCACACAATTGCACTCATCTCACATGCTAGTAAAGTAATGCTCAAAATTCTCCAAGCCAGGCTTCAGCAATACATGAACCGTGAACTTCCAGATGTTCAAGCTGGTTTTAGAAAAGGCAGAGGAACCAGAGACCAAATTGCCAACATCTGCTGGATCACAGAAAAAGCAAGAGAGTTCCAGAAAAACATCACTTCTGCTTTATTGACTATGCCAAAGCCTTTGACTGTGTGGATCACAATAAACTGTGGAAAATTCTGAAAGAGATGGGAATACCAGACCACCTGACCTGCCTCTTGAGAAATTTGTATGCAGGTCAGGAAGCAACGGTTAGAACTGGACATGGAACAACAGACTGGTTCCAAATAGGAAACGGAGTACGTCAAGGCTGTATATTGTCACCCTGTTTATTTAACTTATATGCAGAGTACATCATGAGAAACGCTGGGCTGG
>NW_011494755.1:5215524-5244191 GCF_000754665.1 Bison bison bison
AAAGCCTCTTGATGAAGGTGAAAGAGGAGAGTGAAAAAGTTGGCTTAAAACTCAACATTCAGAAAACGAAGATCATGGCATCTGGTCCCATCACTTCACGGCAAATAGATGGGGAAACAGTGGAAACAGTGTCAGACTTTATTTTTGGGGGCTCCAAAATCACTGCAGATGGTGATTGCAGCCATGAAATTAAAAGACACTTACTCCTTGGAAGGAAAGTTATGACCAACCTAGATAGCATATTTCAAAAGCAGAGACATTACTTTGCCAACAAAGGTTTGTCTAGTCAAGGCTATGGTTCTTCCTGTGGTCATGTATGGATGTGAGAGTTGGACTGTGAAGAAGGCTGAGCACCGAAGAATTGATGCTTTTGAACTGTGGTGTTGGAGAAGGCTCTTGAGAGTCCCTTGGACTGCAAGGAGATCCAACCAGTCCATTCTGAAGGAGATCAGCCCTGGGTGTTCTTTGGAAGGAATGATGCTAAAGCTGAAACTCCAGTACTTTGGCCACCTCATGCGAAGAGTTGCGTCATTGGAAAAGACTCTGATGCTAGGAGGGATTGGGGGCAGGAGGTGAAGGGGATGACAGAGGATGAGATGGCTGGATGGCATCAGCGACTTGATAGACGTGAGTCTGAGTGAACTCTGGGAGTTGGTGATGGACAGGGAGGCCTGGCGTGCTGCGATTCATGGGGTTGCAAAGAGTCGGACACAATTGAGTGAACTGAACTGAACTGAACTGAACTGAATCATCTTTCCATTATTTTCTTACTCTTTTTTTTTTTTTTTTTTTTAGTTTTCTGTTAACATATTTCTACCAGAATACTGAGACTGTGTATCAAGATCTCAGCCCCATTCAGTTATTTACTTTACTTCATTAGTTCATTCATTTAACCAATATTCATCAAGTCCCCATCACGTGCTTGTGACTGCCCCAGGTGCTGTGGACCTGTGTCAAACAGAAAAGAGAAGGGCTCTGCTCTCTCAGAGTTCACTTCTAGATGTGAGAGACAGGATAAACAGACAAACAAAAGCATCCACATGATACTATCACATAGTGACAGGTGCTATAAGGAACCTTCAAATACATTTGAATGATGACTAAGTGAATAAAAAAAGAACTGTCATATACCCTATTTTAAAAAGTTTATACTGTCCTGAACAAAATGTAAAATGGAATCTGTATAATGCCATCCATCTGGTTGTTCTGCCAAAGACAAATGAGCTGAGGGCCAAGATAAAGGCTTCCTATTATCAAAATAGCATTGTCAATGGCAAGGAACTGTGAACTTTGAAGATGCACAATTTCTCCCAACAGTTCTCATTAAAACACCCTTGGCTGTTTCCACTTCCTCTGAGGTTGCCCACCAGCCCAAGGCTATGAAAGAAAATGGAGATGGTTCTGAAAAAAATTCCTGCAAATAGCTCCACCATGATATAAACCCATTATTGTCAAGCATGACACAATCCAGAATCCGCATGTTTCCTACAAGGAACACAGAGATGTGAGCATGGCTAATATCAGAAATAAAATGGCGGGGCAGGGGGGGAACGACACTTTGAGCCAATATGGGAGGGAGACATATATCATTCAGATACATTTGGGGGCAGTATCCTACAGAGTCCATATAGATTATTGGCCAAAGCTTCCTGGTTTATTACCACTGAAAATTAATTTGGTTTGGTTGGTTACATGGCAAATCATAATATGTACTACAATCTTCTGTGGTTTTCTAAAGATCAGTGTAAGTTCCAAAACATCAAGCATAGCTCCAAGGCTATGACATATGTAAATTCTCCTGGTACATTGCCAACAGAGTGCCCAAGATAATGTGATTAGTGCCTCTAGAATATTTCAGCTTCCTCACTGAAAAAAGCACCCTCAGTAAATAACCCTCCTTGACAGTTTACTACTCCCTGGGTGGAGAAGTAAAACAGTGAGAGCATAGTATTTAGAGATTAGGACTTAATTTGAGACGTAACTCTGCTATTTCCTGATGAGTCATCTTCTATAAGCTACTTATCTTCTCTGAAACTCTGTTTCCTCATCTGTAAAATGGAGATAGCAATACCTATCAATCGGCATTTCTGTGAGAATTAAGTAAAGGAATGTGCATTTACATACATCACAAAGGGCAAAACATCATGTACCTGGTTACGGTCATTCCTGGGGAGCACTCGCTATAATCAGGATGTTGTAACGATGTCTTACAACCAGGATGTAAGATGTGTGTCAATGTGGGAGCCCCAGTAACTATCTGTATACTTTTTTCAGCCTGAAAAGGCAGGTCATTTAGGCCTTCTAATTTGAAAATATATAGTAGAAGTGCATTATCTGAACTCTGTTCATGTCACCATTACTCAGGATACCTCAACTCCAAGTTAGATGCAGTAAGAATGAATCATCATAAGCACTGACAAATATTTCATTCATCTGCTCATTCATTTATTCATTTCCCACTTCATCATTTTATATTCTATTCATGCATGCTGAGTCGCAGCTGACTCTTTGCAACCCCATGGACTATAGCCTGCCAGGCTCCTCTGTCTCTGAGATTTCCCTGATAAGAATACCGCAGTGGTTACCATTTCATTCTCCAGGGGATCTTTCTGACCCAGGGATCGAAACCACTACTCCTGTGGCTTCTGCACTGACAGGTGGATCCTTTACACTTAGCCACCTGGGAAGCTTTTAGATGTCACATACTCATTCTTTAAGTCTATTCTGAGCTCAGTACTGCACTGGGGACTGTTCAACAGCTGGGTTCACAGTCCAGGAGGGAGGAAGGTAAGTCAGTGACTACAGTAGACTGTGATGAGGGCAAAACAACACAATAATAATAATGAAAGTTAACTCTGCTGATTAAGCTCCTGGTCATAAGCATCGGACACCAATTCTGGTTTACTTCAGTAGAAAACAAATGTATTGGAGGGAAAAGAATTTCTCACAGAATTTCTGACCTTAGAGGACAAGATGTCAAAAATGGGCAGGAACTAAGGCCACACAACAGGACCACAGCCCAAATCCCACCATGGGGAAGATCTGATGTGGACAACATGGCTGGCCCTGTTTCCATGGCTGGCTACTTTGGAAAACAGGCTATTCTTGTTGCTACCAAGTTGAACAGGATAAACCCCTTGGGTAGTGCAGGAAGATATGACCCTGAGTGTTAGGCTGGGGCATCTGCTAAGCTAAGCCCTGGGTCCCAATGGGGAAGCGAAAGTAGCACCTGGACTTTCAGCTTTGAAAGTGGACACAGGTTGATACAGTCCTTCCAGGTCTCATCCTGAGGGAATCTTCCAAATACAGGGATGGATTTCAGACACCAGCAGCCAAATGTTTACTGAGTGCTTTCCATGTGCCAGAGACTGTGCCGAGCAACTTATATACTGCATCTCAGTGGATCCTCAAGGCGGTCCTATTGTATAGGCACTTTACTACCAGACTTCACCAGGAAACTGAGATTCAGCAAGAGCAAGAAACTTGCCAAGTTGTACAGCCAGTAAAGTGGGAGAGCCTTGACTCAAACTCAGTTTTTAATAACTGACCTACACCACAAAGAAAGAGAAGTTCAAAGGTTCTCAGGATCACAGGCAAGAAGTGCTTGAATCAGACCAGGGAGTGAGGGAAGGCACTCCAGAGGAAGAGAGGTTGCAGTGAGATTTAATGGACAAGAAGCTGGTTAGATGTTGCTGGGAGGCGTGTGGGAACTGAGGGTAGAGACAGGGGGAGAGAAAGATATGTTATGTTCTTAATTTTATTAAAGAGTATATATCAGCAAGTGTTACATGTCTCCAGAAATCCATTCTTTCCTTCTTCTATTTAGTATTAGGACAGATAAATGCACTCATACATACACCTCCATATGGTAGGTGAATATCCTGGCAGAACACATATCCATGCCACCAGAAACACAGTCCTCAGACTCCCTTGCAGCTAGGTGTGCCTACATGACCGTGTTTCCCTAATGGTGTGAAGGTAGGAAATAATATGTACAACTTCTGGTCACGTTCTTCATAGTAAATTGCTTGCCTGTCAATCATTTTTTTTCTCCTTTCCCAAGGGTTAGACCATGGGCATGCTGCTGGCAAGAAACTGACTATGCAGATGAAGAAAACATTCTGAGATGGTAGAGCAACAATACAGGAGGAACATACGTTCCTGAGTGACCTCTTAGAGCTACCCAGCCTTCCCAGGCCGTTTACCTACAATAGGACTGTTATGTAAAAGAGAAATAAGCTCCCATTTTTATTTAATCCATTGTGTATTGGGGTTACTGTGTTACAGCTTAACCTTTCCCTAACTACCCATGAAGATGGCTGAGTGCCAAAGAATTGATGCTTTCAAACTGTGATGCTGGAGAAGACTCTTTAGAGTCCCTTGGACAGCAAGGAGAGCAAACCAGACAATCATACATAAAGTAAATCAACCCTGAATACTCACTGGAATGACTGATACTAAAGATGAAGCTCCAATACTTTGGCCACCTGATGTTAAGAGCTGACTCGCTGGAAAAGACCCTGATGCTGGGAAAGACTGAGGACAGGAGAAAGGGGCGACAGAGAATGAGATGGTTGGCTGGCATCACTGAACCAATGGATATGAGTTTGAGCAAACTTCGGGAGATAGTGATGGACAGGGAAGCCTGGCATGCTGCAGTCCATGGGGTTGCAAAGAGTTGGACATGACTTAGAGACTGAACAAGATTCCCTGAGTTTCTGTTTCTTTATCTGTAAAACTATAGGCTCTATTTTCATGGTAAAAATGTAATACAAATGTTGTTGATAGGAAGAAAAATAGAAATGCATTAAAGAAGACAATATAAAAAGTAATAGCCTGTCATTATTCTTTCTTGTCTTGCACAGACACTTTAGCAAAAGTATTAATGTGCCTTTAATAGTTTTAAGCAATACAAATTATTATACATTAATTTCAACCCTAGATGATTAACTTTTCTCCATTCATATTCTATATCTTGCTGGATAGCAGACTTGCTGTTTTAGAATTTGTATAATCTCACTCTCAAGAATAAATCTACTGATTAAAAAAAAAAAAAAAACAATGCAGAAAGCATGTGGTTTTTTTGGAAGACATACAAACCTAAGTTCTATTTCTCGTTTTATCACTGATTAGTTATCTGCAGTTGTTAACCACTCTAGGTCTCATTCATCTCACACAAAAAAAGGGAGGGGGTGGGGCAAATAATATTAATTTTTCAGGTTGTTAAAAGAATTATAAATAAAAGACCTTATACGGTGCTGGTACATGAATGCTGTAAATGCCACTATTTGTATTATTACTGTATTTCAGATCACTGATAAGGCCTGCTGCAAATACCACAGCAACCTGAGGTATCCAACTTGGAACTCTCCAAATAATTTGTTTAGAGGACTCCAAAATGCCATGTGCAGTCAAGTTTATCTGATAGTACATGATATGAATTCTATTAGCTGAGCTGGAACTTCATCCCACTTTTGAACATCTATAGCCTTTCAATTCGGAGAAGGCAATGGCACCCCACTCCAGTACTCTTGCCTAGAAAATCCCATGGATGGAGGAGCCTGGTAGGCTGCAGTCATGGGGTCGCTAAGAGTCGGGCACGACCGAGTGACTTCACTTTCACTTTTCACTTTCATGCATTGGAGAAGGAAATGGAAACCCACTCCAGTGTTCTTCCAGTGTTCTTGCCTGGAAAATCCCAGGGACAGAGGAGCCTAGTGGGCTGCCCTCTCTGGGGTCGCACAGAGTTGGACACAACTGAGGCCACTTAACAGCAGCAGCAGCAGCAGCCTTTCAATTTGGCACTGTGCATGTCAACTCTGTAATTATCAACAGAATGTGAGAGGAAGCCTCCACACCTGAGCAGTGGAGAGTGGGTCTGCAGCCACTGATCTCCTGCAGGTGGGAGGATGCCTGCAGTGTTAGAAGCTGTTCCTTTCCTCAGTATGGTATGACTGATGCCATCTCACCTTCAGGACCAGTTTAGGTGACAAACTTGGTTCAGAAAAGGAGACTCACGGAAGGACTTTGTCATGGCTCTTCTGCCCTCTTACATTTTATCTAAATTTCCAGCTTTGCAGCACAGAGGGTAGCAGTCATACCCTTCGATGTTAGTAGCACACCCTGGCCAAGCTGTCAACTCTCTTCATGAAATTCAAAGGCCTGAACCGTGTCGGTGCTGATGCCAAGTAACTTGCCAGCTCTTCAGAGTGCTTCAGACATCCTCATACTGGGTGAAGCACAAGGAGTGAAAAATCTTCTTACGCAAATTCCCTCACCCATCCACCCACCCCCAGAGAGGCAACAGACTGTTCCATCTGGAGTCCTATGTCAACTTTTTTTAAACCATTTTTCTC
This sequence comes from Bison bison bison, assembly GCF_000754665.1. Taxonomy (NCBI): domain Eukaryota; kingdom Metazoa; phylum Chordata; class Mammalia; order Artiodactyla; family Bovidae; genus Bison; species Bison bison. Next base: position 5,221,881 of record NW_011494755.1, read on the forward strand.
AAGGTATGATTGACACACAGAAAGTCATAAATATTTAATACGTACAACCTGATGAGTTTTGAGATACATATACATGCATGATGTCAGCTTTAAGAAGGAACAAATTCCCCTCAGATCATAAATCTCAGGTAACATTCTAACTGAAATCAATCTTTTCTTTAGGCCTCAGAGAAGCCAGTTGCTTCTGGTCCTGTGCCAGGGTGGATATACTAGCTCATTGTTTGCCTTCGGTTCTCCAGAGTCAATATACTCTGCCTACTGTTGGCCAACATTTTAAGTAAAACTTTCTTGAGCTTTCAGGTAGAAAGGTAGGTATTAAGATCCAGGCAAGGCTATGCCCAAGCTTTCAACAAAAATTCAATGGTCCTTCACTGTTGAAAACAGTTTTGACTTAACTCTACATTGCTGAGGCAAGAAGGAATATGAGTTTACAATAAACAAAACCCCAAATGCTAAAGCACTGTACCCACTGCGTGCACAGCAGCACCCTTTCAATTTGTCATTACCTTCCTGTTTTTCTAGTTCTCTCTTATACATAAAAACAGCCCTGAAGCCAACTTGCCCAAAGGTCATTCCACGATGCTGCATAAAACAGGATGGAGGCCCTCATGCTGACAATGAAAGAAGTCAGTTCCAAGCACTTGTCCAAGGGCACCTGGTGGGTCAGTGGTAGAGCCAGGGACCCAGAGCTTCCCTCCAAAGTGCCCAGCCTGCGGGGTGTGTGCTGCACTAGCCAACAGGCTGTCTGTCATGCTCTCCTTGACTCACTGACTTTCAAGGACCAGAACATGCTAATGTCCACGTCCAAACGATGGTGATAACGGCAGGTACACCACAGTGCCTTCCATGCATAGGGTGACAAATGTCAATTTCCTTGAAAGGAGAAGCTTCGTGCAGAAACCCAGCCCTCTCCAGAGTCAACCATGTCATGAGGTCAGAGGCCAGGAGGCACTGGGGGAAGGTGTGTTCAGTGTGGAATGTCTCAACTTGCCAGGTCTCAGGGAAGCTGGACTTTTCCCAAGGAAAGTTTTGCCCTAACTCTTGATAACTGTCAGCACATCTCACAAAGACAGGAACTCTTGAGCTAGAGATGCCAAGCAGCCGGGAACCATTAAGACTAAAACTTGAGCTGCTCGAGCAAACTGGAGACTGAGGACCGTTCCTCTCCAGGCTGCAGCCTGTGAACTTTGAGAACAAAGTGCCATTTACTATGGACCTGCTCTGGGCCTGGCTCTTAGCACACTTGATTCCTCGGAGGTAGTAAGTGTAATGCAAGATTCCTCAACTGACATTTTGGATAGGACAATTTTTTATTGTGGGGGCCATCCTATGTATCCAAGGATGTTTAGCAGAATCCCTGGCCTCCACTCACTAGAGGCCAGCAGCACTTCCTCTTGCCACCCATGACAATCCAAGGTGTCTCCAGCTTGATAACCCCTGGGAGGCAGAATCACCCCAAGCTGAGAACAACTACTATAGTGGATATTTTGCAGGCTCTGGGATTAGACAGTGTTAGTCACTCAGTCGTGTCCAACACTTTGCAACCCCATGGACTATAGCCTGTCAGGCTCCTCTGTCCATGGAATTCTCCAGGCATGAATACCGGAGTGGGTTGCCATTTCTTTCCCCACAATCAGACAGCCAGACTCCAAATCCTGACCCACCCTTTGTCCCATTTATCAGATAACTTTAGAAAATTCTATAGCTTCTCTGTTCCTCAATGTCCTTAACTGCAAACAGTTAATAATACCCACACATAGGGTAGTTATGAGGATTACGTAAGATGTCACCCAAGAGGCATGCAGAATTGGGCCTGGCACAGAGAAAGCCAACACTCCCATACAGAGTCTCAGCCTCATTTTTCGGAAAAAGAAAGCAAGGCTCGAAGAAGTGACTAAGAGATCACACCATCAGCAAGCAGCTCAGCTAGTACGTGAACAAGATTCCTCGTAAGCCCAAGAGCCGTCAAGTGAGCTGCTACCACATGGCAGGCCCTGTTCTGGGCTCCTCAGCTAAGGAGGAAATGAGACAATCCTTGTGCTCAGGGGACTCCAGATCCAACAAGGAGGTAGACACGGGCACTGGTGGTTTCATAACATGTGCTACGGTAGACGTGCAGACAAGTGTCAGGGCTGTGTGTGCTCGGCAGTGAGGCACTTGACCCAGCCCAGGTTGTGGGGGAGGCGATTCCCAAAAAGTTCCTCAAAGACTCCAAGACTCTTTACCTGTCACCACAGTGCTTGTTTTATCTAACAGCTAACAGATGACAGCTTTCAACAGTGACTGCGATATGTACACCTGAGGGGCGAAGTCTACGGTAAGTCTGGGCTGAGACACCAGCCTCCAAAGATCTGTGGAAAGGGAGGAAATCACAGAGTCTCACTGAGACTGAGGCAGACCTCTCATTCAGAACTGCAGGAGGGACTGGGAAGGTTTGAAAGCTGCCCCTCGCTAGTCAGTGCATCCTTCAGCAGTTTGGAGAGTGGGTTTAGCAAACCCCATTTGACAGCCCTGGGGATGGTCAAAGACAATTAAAACTGACTCAGCATGAATATATAGGGATGGTGAATAAGCAAAAACCCAAACTGCCACAAGAGTTTCTTCTTTTCCTCAAAGAAGCTGATTACATAAGAAGGGATCACTGTCCTCAAGATAGACAAAAGCGTTTTACAAGCAGAGATGCTTTCATTGACCTTGTTAAGTATTTCACTTAACAAGCTGACTGCTGAAAATTCACATTCATATTTCCACTGGTTGGCTTAAACACCTGCATCATGGCTATGTTCTCACACATTTGTACAAAATCCCCAGTGCTTGGGATGATCCTGTATGACAGCCTGGGGCCCCTACTAGGAAGGTGGGAAGGGCCAAACCTCCAAGGCAGTTCTTTGAGAACAGGATCCAGTAGCACTTCCTGTCACTGATGTAGGACAGGGATGAACATTCCATAGGCCCTCATTGCACAAAGCATGGCCCTTGGGCCAATAGCATCAGCATCACCTCTGAGCTTGGTAGAAACTAAATATTCAGGCTCCACCCCAGACCTATGGGATCACAGCCTTTGGGATGGGAATCTATATTTTAACAAGTTCTTAAATCTAGAAACACTGCTGTTGACCATCTTCCCTTCACCTTCCCTTTCATTAATTTATTCAACAAATAGCTTCTGAGTATCTACACTTTAAAAACCTTGCTACTAGATACTGGCTGTACAGTTGTGAATAAAACTAACACAGTTTCTGCTCTTGCAGAATTTAAATTCTTCTCTGGGTAGCAATGGGAATTGGTGGCCACTTTTGATGAGAACCCACGAAGGAATTAAAAACAAATGTTTATCCCTGACAGATATGCAAGTAGAGTCATATCATATCATAAACATAAGCAGGCTAACTCAGAACAAATATTTAGCAGGCACTGGAGTTATGCCTGATGAAAAAAAAAATGACAAACAGATTTTTTTTTCTCCTACCTGAATCTGCCCCTTGAGAACGGGCCAGTGTTCCACTGACCCTGGTTTCCCCAGGGCTCAGCAAAGTACCTGGAACTCACTTAGTATTTGTTGAATGAATAAGGGAAGGAATAAACCCCAATTAGCCTAAGGGGTTGCCTAGAGTCCTCTGTGTCCTAGGAACCCCTGAATCAGCCTGGAACTTGCTCTCCCACAAGCTAGGAAAGGGTCTCTCACTCAATAACCTGCATGTCCACAAAAAATTCTGTAAGCACGACCCTAACTCTACAAGCCAGTCCCCACCTGGTAGGCTAGGGAGCAGAACTTCCTTCAGGAAAGTCAAATCTCTCTGGAAGCATCTCCCTCTGTGCTGGAGGACTCTGTACAGGAGAGGCTGAGAAAGAAAGGCAGGAGAGAGAGGTCTCCTGGGAGCTGCCCCAAGAGCAAAATTAGAAATTAAACTAGTGGGGTGGGAGTCCAGAGGACACAGTGAAGTGCTGCCCCCTACCCAGCCTTCCTGGAAAACAGGAACATAATCAGTTGACACTAACAATTAGCTGCTCAGGTCTCAGAGATTTCGCTCAACTAGAAATCCTTAGGCAAGCCGATAGCAGCAGATTTTTTGCTTCATTTGGATACTTGATGGATTTAAGCCAGACTGTATATTTACTTAGAAAGGAGAAGAATAAAACATTAAAAGCATATTCTTCATGATGAAATTACATTATCCAAAAGCAAGGTAAAAACAGATTTCATATCGCTTTTCAGCTCTCAAGGAATAAAATCCCCTCTGAATATGTGGATATTATGGTGTGGGTTTTGCTCATGCACTTTCATGTAAGAACACAATATATGCAAGTGGGAGCTTTCATATATAATGAAAGTAAAGATGCTCAGGGCCGATAGGAGGCCCCTGATAAAAGAAGAAGAGGTGGGAAGAGCACAGCACAGAGCCTTCACAGTGAGGCCACCAGTCAGTAGCAGCTGAATCAAGAGGGCTTTCTGCTTTCCATCCAGTGTATCAGCAGGAACCTCCTTTGCTTTAACAGAGTAAGTCAGAAATTGCTATAAGTCTTACTCATGGCTAAAGTATGATGAGAGAGGGTGCTCCCAAGCAAGGCTTAGTCTTACCCTCAGTGTACAGAAGCTTCTAAGATGAAGCATGAGTGAAAGGTTTATAGTCTCCCTCATCTTGTGCAGGAGGAAAGGAAGGGAAGGGAGGAACAGCCCGTCACCCAGCCACTCAGCGCTGCCACTCAGTGCAGGACGCCTCAGGCTGAAGCCACCGCTGGGCTCCTAGGGAGCTTGCGGGAAAAGAATCATTAGGCCAAGGTGGAGACAACACAAAGCCCCAGGCATCTCCTAAAGGCTCTGGGGACTTGGGTCTCCTAGGGGAGGCTGTAGGCTCCATGGCCCAGAGAAGGTACTAGAGACCCTTCTAGTGAGTCAGGCAGTGGAAGACAGAAGACTGTGAACACCTATAACTGGGTCCCAGGGCTGGGGGTGAGGGGTGGCATGGGGGCAGAGAAAAACTGAGATTGAGAAAAAGGGACTGAGACCCAGAGAGAGAGAGCACGCTTGTGAAAGTGAAAGAGAAGCTGGACAGCAAAAGAAAAGCAAGTCATTATGAAAAACAAAGAGGTCGTTGAGAAAACCAAGAGGCATTAAGGTTGACTGAACACAATTTTAAGAGTATCACATAGATTAACTCACTTAATTTACTCCTTATAACATCCTCTAGTGAGGTACTATTATAATCCCTCATTTTATGATGAAGAAACTGAGTTTTAGAGTTAGTAATGATAAATGTCTGAACGAGGACTCAAGTTTAAACAGTTTGGTTCCAGAATATGGGAAAGAAAGAGAACAGCAGGGAAGGCAAGGCAAGGCAAGGGGAGAGGAAAGAAAGGGTAAAGAGAAGGAAAATCTTAATGAGGAAGACATTTCATGAAGTGGATGGGTAGACAGATGGCAGGCAACAGAGAGGTGAACAGAGCAAGTCCTCACTATTAAATCGGACCATTATGACTCTGAAGGGCTTCCCCAATGGCTCGGCAGTAAAAGAATCTGCCTGCAATGCAGGAGCTGCAGGAAATGCAGGTTCAATCCCTGGGTCAGGAAGATCCCCTGGAAGAGGGCATGGCAACTCACTCCAGCATTCTTGCCTGGAGAATCCCATGGACAAAGGAAACTGCAGGGCTACGTTATATAGGGTCACAAAGAGTCGAACACAACTGAAGCGACTTAGCATATGACTCTGAAAATACCAGTCACTACACAGGGCTGCTTTCAGTCTGTCTAGCTTTCTTTCTATTCTGTCCAGTAGAAGCATAACAGGGCTTACTATTTCACAAATTTGGTTTACCATATCAAACATTTCAGGAAAGTAAGATCTGGGAGAACACATGTAGCCTAAAAGATGGAAGTTAGTCCTGCCCAAGGCCAGTCTAAAAATGTGTCCCATAGATTATGGGACCCAGATAAAGTTAAATGACTCATTGTTTTTTAAATTCCAACAGATGGTTCCTGCATGTTCACCCTAGGCCAGGCCCTCTACCGAACAGTACAGAATGATGAGGACGCTGGGTCTCCAATGGCTCAAAACCATTCAGTCCCCAGACAATGCCATGAGTTCTATATGAACAGTGGGAATAAAACTCATACAAGCCCAGAGCAGGGGGCAAATTGAGGACAATGTAAGTGGCATCCTAGCTGGACTTTGAAGGATGAGCTGGAATTTCTCTGGTGAGGAAGAAGACAACAGGCAGTACTGGCAGAGGAAACCACATGAACACAGGCCTGAAGGTGTGAAAGGGCAAGGAAACTTCCAGAAAGCTGTTAGAAGTTTGGAACAACAGAACTCAACAGGAAGTTGAAGGAAATACCCCAGTGAGAAATGTGAAGCTCTGACAGTGATGAGTCTTGACTGCCTCTCTAAGGCATCTGTACTTTAGCCCTTGAAGTCAGGAACCCTTTGAGAATCTGGCCAAGATCTGAATACTCTTCCCAGAAAATACACTCACACATACACAAATTTTGCATTCAGAATCACAGTGTTCTCAGATCTCTGGTAAAATGCCATCACTATAGGCAACAGGGAGCTACAGATTGTTTTTAGCAGGAGACTGACAGGGTCAGATCGACGTGTTAAGAGATGCCAAGAGAGGCAGAGGTGACAACCCCCACATTAGAGTCAAACAGACCTGGATGTAAGATCCTGCTCCGCCCTTTACTAACTACAAGACCTCAGGGAAGTTGGTTCAGGTTTTAGCAAAATAGTCATAGTAATAGTTCCTATCTCTCAAGACAGTCGCAAACATTAAATTAGATAAAGCATTTAAGGTGCATAGCACAAACTCCAGAGGACATGAGAGCCCTGGCTCTATGGGAACTTTTTAAATGATAAACACAGTTTTGTTGGTCTCAATGAGGGAAGAGGAAAGGTGCAGGGAATAATCCCAGTGAACCTGGCTCACCCACCACTCCAGGAGGCACCCAATCCTATGTCTGTGGCTGCCTGGTTACATTATGTGCCTTTAAAATGAGGCTCAATTCTTAACAACAGAGGCTCTTAGGAAGTAAGTGCTACCATTGATACTTCCTTTCCAAATAGATGGTGACTGCGCCTCCAGAGGCCGGAAACTGGGATTGGAGAATGGCCGAGCAATGCAGCTCACTCCAAATGTTTCCAAACTGATTTCATAACCAGATGATGCCTAAGATTTAAACTTGGCAACCACAGGTCTATTCTTCAGATTGTGAAACCAATATTCAAATAGCTGATGAAGTGGATTCCCCATCGAATGACACAGGTTGCATTGAAGATGCCGACCACAGATTTGTCATGGACACTTCATGATGTCTCACTCAGCAGTAAGGGTACAAAACCACTGAGAGAATTCTGCTTATGGAGCACAAATTCCAGTGCCTGGCACACAGTAGGCAATCAATAGCTATTTGTTAAATGAATGAAGGAATTTATAACATATTCTCTTTCCAAAGTGAAAGAGAACGTATTATAAATGAGGCTTCAGGCTTCTATCCATCTTGTCCAGTCTTCCATTCTGTATGTGTAGAAAGGGATGCTGAGAGAGCAGAAGTCATATTCCCAAGAACTCAGTATTTTTATAATTGTTCAAATTATGTCCCCATATGCCCTTCAGTACCTCAGTATGACATTACTCGGGTCTTTACAGAAGTAATCAATTACAACGGGCCTTAACACAACTAGTGTCCTTATAAGAGGAGAAAACTTGGACACAGACACACACACTGGGAGAACCCCATGTGAAGATGAAGGGAGAGACTAGGGCAATACTTCTATAGGCCAAAAGCTGCCAACAAACCACTAGAAGCCAGGAGAGAGGCACGGAACATTCTCTCTCACAGCGCTCAGAAAGATCTCACCTTGCTGACACCTGGATTACAGACACTTCTAGTCTCCAGAAGAGTGAGATGATAAATTTCTGCTGTTTAAGCTACCCAGATTATGATATTTTGTTACAAATTTACACAGTGCTCTCTCTGCTACAGACCCAATAGCTCTGAAGAAAATGAGAGGCCATTTCAGCTGACTTTCAAAGGGCAAGTCTAATATCATGCTTCTTTATGGGATGGTCAGCAGGTCAACCTAGACAGCATATTAAAAAGCAAAGATACTACTTTGCCAACAAAGGTCCATCTAGTCAAAGCCATAGTTTTCCCAGTAGTCACGTATGGATGTGAGAGTTGGACTATAAAGAAATTTGATTTCCGAAGAATTGATGCTTTTGAACTGTGGTGTTGGAGAAAACTCTTGAGAGTCCCTTGGACTGCAAGGAGATCCAACCAGTCCATCCTAAAGGAGATCAGTCCTGAGTGTTCATCATCAGAAGGACTGATGCTGAGGCTGAAACTCCAATACTTTGGCCACCTGATGCGAAGAACTGACTCATTTGAAAAGACCCTGATGCTGGGAAAGATTGAAGGCAGAAGGAGAAGGGATGACAGAGGATGAGATGGCTGGATGGCATCACTGACTCAACGGACATGAGTTTGGATAAACTCCGTGAGTTAGTGACGGACAGGGAGGCCTGGTATGCTGCAGTCCATGGGGTCGCAAAGACTCGGACACAACTGAGCAACCGAACTGACAGCAGGTCAATGAATTACAGGCTAGGAAATCTAATTATCCATTCATTTGACTAATATTTCTTGGATACACATGAAAGTGAAAGTGAAAGTCACTCAGTCGTGTCCAACTCTTTGCGACCCCATGGACTGCTGCCCACCAGGCTCCTCTGTCCATGGGATTCTCCAGGCAAGAATACTGGAATGTGTTGCCATTTCCTTCTCCAGGGGATCTTCTTGACCCAGAGCACACATGAAGTGCCATCATAAGCACAGCTCTGTCCCTGTGGTTGATGGGCACACACATGAGCCACAGAGCTGGACTCAACACAGGGCAACACAGCAGAGTCCGGCTCAAAGGGCTCCAAGCGGCCAGGGAGGAGACCCTGACTCTGCCTGGGTGAGTCAGGAACGATTTCACAGAAAATGTGAACTTTGAGAAGGTCTGAAGGAGTTTCCCAAGCACAAAATATGGATAAGGGCATTGCATTCTGAGAAACCAAAACACTGTAAGAAAAAGTCTGGCAGAGGTATACTGAGGGTGCAGTGAGAAGCAGTTCCCGGATGGAGAGGAAGGAGGAGAGGTCATGTGGCATCAAACTATGAAGGACTGAGTTTGAGTTGTTGTCCTGGATGCAGAGAACACAGAATCATTTAGGGGGCGCTGGTGCGATTAGTTGATTCCTCAAGTTGACCACTCTTGGAGAGAGGGCATAGAGGCCAGGAAACCAAAGAGCAAGAGGCTGCTGCCACTGTCATATGAGGGGTGACAAGGGCATGAAACAGAGGAGCTACAAAAGGAACAAATAGATTCCAAGCCATTCCTGAGGCCAGGTTAACAGATTCGGTTGACCTAGGCTCCATAGGACATAAGGCTGCCCAATAGGAGGTTGACACTGGCCTGGTAAAGATGGTGTTGATGGTTTCTTCTTATCTTCAGGAAAGAGAGCAGATACTCCGAGGTTTTCAGATCTCACACCTTTTTTAATGATTCTACACAGAAACCCATAAGGCAAATGTCCAGAAGAGGACAATTTTCTGCTCACTGAGGGCAAAAAGGTGATGTGGGTGTCACTTCCCTTTAAATTTTGCATGTACCCAGAAAGTTCTGCCTCAATTATGGCAGGCAGTGGTCCACCCAGGGCTTTCTGCCATTCACTCCAGATTAACCTACTTTATTAGGCCTTGACCTCATAAAAGGAAGTGGCCCCATGCCAGCAGAAACAGGGATGTCACAACTCCAGGCCCATAAGGGAGTCACTGGGGATCAAGCAGAACTGGAGTCCTCCCAATCATATCTCACTTTTACCTTAAAAGTTCCAAATCCTGGAATTCACAGGGACTCTGCAACTCTCCAGTTTAATAGCCTTCCATCCCCTGCTTGCCTGCTGCTCTTGCTGCTGAGTCACTTCAGTCGTGTCCGACTCTGTGCGACCCCATAGAGGGCAGCTCACCAGGCTTCCCTGTCCCTGGGATTCTCCAGGCAAGAACACTGGAGTGGGTTGCCATTTCCTTCTCCAGTGCATGAAAGTGAAAAGTGAAAGTGAAGTCGCTCAGTCGTGTCCGACCCTCAGCAACTCCATGGACTGCAGCCTTCCAGGCTCCTCCATCCATGGGATTTTTCAGGCAAGAATACTGGAGTGGGGTGCCATTGCCTTCTCCGCCTGCTTGCCTAGCTCATACCTAAACTCATCAAGGAACTGGAGAACCCAACTCTCCAGCCCAGGTGATAGCCTCCACTAGGACTCCCTAATCATCCCTCAACGCCTAATCATCCCTCAATGCATCCTCAATGCAGAAAAGAGGATGAATGCTGCTTCTGCCTGACTCTTGGAGCATCTGAAAATAACCTCTTTCCCTGCCCTGTCTTCTTCTGATTAAAGTTATGCAGCAGCTCCAGCCTCTCCCCATGGAGAGACTTTACATCCACTCTCACTTTGTTCATGCTCCTCTGAACTCATGCCAGGGCCGATCACTTCCAGTTTATCACTTGAGGTTTTTACAGTAGAAGGAACCTTATTTAAAAGATTTCTCCTGTTTGCTCTGGCACCCAGAATCACTATTGCCTTTTTAGCATGTCACCATACCTCTGTGCATTCCAAAGACATCTCTAGTCTTTTAGGGAAAAAATGTGTAAGGGACATAGAGTGAAAGAGGAGCATGTGAGCTGAGAAAGCAAGATAAGGGTAGTAAATGGGGATGGTGGGATAGATACGACCCCTTTTCCTTAACTGATTCCTCTGAGTGCTTACCCATGCCTGTCACCATCATTATCTGGGAAGTTTGAGGTTAGGGCATGGTGCCAGAGTGACCACAACTGGGGGGGTCAATCCTTTCATCCAGAGATCTGCTCTGTTTACCAGGAAGACACTGAGTGTTCTGAATTCCGGGGTGAACTCCTCCAGTTGGGGTATGTAATATAATCCAATAAGGTGAGGGTAAGAATGTCTCTGTTTGACTGGTTTATTTCACACTTCCAAATTTCCCATTTTTTCATGTACTATATGTCTGAAACCATTATACTCGTGTGTGTGTGTGTGCATGCTCAGTAATGTCTAACTCATTGCAACCCTAAGGACTGTAGCCTGCCCGGCTCTTCTATCAGATTTTCCAGGCAAGAATATTGGAGTAGGTTGCCATTTCCTCCTCCAGGAGATCTTTCCGACCCGGGGATTGAGCCCATGTCTCCTGCATAGCAGGCAGATTCTTCACTGCTTGAGCCATTGGCAAAGCACCCTTGAGCCACTGGGAAAGCCCCATTACACTCTTTATAAGTAAATAAACATGCACGTATTAGAGATGCATGCTCAACATATTTTTCTAGAGACACTTGCATAATCAAAAAGGTTTAAAGAATGCTGCCCAGGATGGCAGTCAGATAGCCCACATATGCCTTTGACTGGCTTTGAGGTGGGCAGGTGAGAGTGTGGATATTCACAGCAAGATATATGCACTGCTGTAAGAACAGTCATTCTGCAGAGGACCTACTGACCTTTGGTAGGTACATTATTAAGAGGATGCTATTTAATCTGTATTTATAGTGGTAGCATATCTAGAATGAGAGAGGACATAGTCACATTCAACCTCAATTGTCTAGACTACATCTAGAGAATTATGTCCCCTTTTTAAGAGGTACATTTTTTAAGAAACTACATTTTTAAGAGGGAACTCCAAAACTGGAGTGTTTTCAAAGAACATTGACAAAATGTGTCAAAGGCACTTGCAGTAGTGTCATCACAGCAATGCTGGATGGAACGGAGGCGTCCAGCCTGACCAAAGTGTGGGATACCTGAGAGCTGGCTTCAGATTTCTAAAAGGTAATCATGGGAAGTGAAAGCAGACATGCTTTGTGACCCAAGATTTAAAGCCAGTGGCTGGAATTACAGGTAAGAAAATCTGGGTACAATCTACAGAATAATTTTCTGGCACTGCTATCTCAAGAGAAAAGCTGAACTCCGGTCACTAGAGCTGTGCAAACAGATGTAGGGGGACTACTTGTTGAAGATGCTGCAGAGCAGACTCCATCTTCAGACGGGTGACTCATCCGGAATACAAGCTTTCAGTAAAGTTAGCACATGGACAACTGGTGACCCACACGGTGATTTTAGATGATACATGAATACGTATTTTTTATTTTAGTAGTTATAAGGCAATCTCACAGATACCTTTGATTTAGATGAAGCTGAATTTACTTGTCAGTCAACTGACATAAAGAAAACCATCAGGCAGAAGACAGTAGAGGGCACATGCAGACATGGAAAAACTCCTGAATAGCTGAAGATAAGGGAACAATGGAGAGGACTGGGAGACCAAGAAAGGTCCTCCCTGCCTCAGGATTGCAAGGTTCTCTGATCTTCAGTACTCACCCTTGACCAGAGATCACTTTGGATTTCTGCCCTTCTCCTTTCAGCCAAGCACAGACCCCAAAGTCGGAGTCCCCAGAGCCCTGGTGTTCACCTGGCCTCCTCGAACGTCCAGTCCTGGCACCTTTCCTCTCCTCCTTGCCAGTCAAATACACCGTCCTGGATCCTGAACAACCTGCTCTCCTTTTAGAAGATTAAACTAATAAATGGATCCCCCATTAAAAGCTGGAGTATCTTTTTCTACCTCTGTCTCAGAGAATGTATCTTTATTTGATCAACAGCCTCCTGTAGGGTATATCTGAACCCCAAGAGGAAACTCCAGATTCAAGAAATTGCCTTAATCAACCTAAGTCAACTGCCTTAATCATTAAGGCAGTTTTGAGGGCAATGATTGTTAGTCAGAAAGGACCTGAGGGTTCAGGATGGGGAACACATGTATACTAATTAAATAATTTTCTATTAAAGAAAAAAAAAAGGAATCCCCACCCCCAATAATGCACTTACAAGAACATTAGAATCAAGTACTTAGCTCTTTATAATTTACAAAACACTTTCCCCATCCATTTCCACCTGAGCCTCATAAGAGCCCAGGGAATGGGTATTTCAGTGATTATCCCCATTTGGGGACAAGAAAATTGAGACTCAGAGACGTTGCTTAATATGTTTAAGGCCACACAGCTTTCAAACCCAAGCCCAAATTTCCTTACTCCAAATCCCAAGCTCAAACCACTATACCACACTGCCCCCCAGTGTCCCAGAAAAGTGACTCTAGCCTAACCACAAAGGCAACAAAGGCAGCTGCCATTCCTACATTCTCAACAAACAAGAGCTCTTTTTAGTTTTTATCGATTGTCTGGATTGTGATGTGGGTGGTTAAGCTCAAAATGATTCTTGCATAGCTCATATCTGCCCCTCAAGGAGCCAAGCAATTTCTTCACCTGCTTAATATATGCATCTAATATTTACCTGTCTCCTAGGATGGTTCTAAATGGAATAACATAGGCAAAAGGGTCTGGAATAGAGTAGGATTTTGATAACTGCATGCTGGGACTGTGGGCACTCCTCACTTTTCTCTGAGATCCTGGTTAGGAAAAGAGGTTTGAAACAACTAGCTGAACCTATAAACTGGAACCGAAACCTCAGATTTCCAGATCATGCATTTCCATTTGAAACCTAAGTGCATGCCTCTTCTTGCTTGGCCTGCAGGAATTTTGTAAAATGAATCATTTTAGCAAAATGCATCTTCATATTAGGAAAGGCAGAAACCCAAGAATTTGGGGGGAACGGCAATAAAAAGAAGACTATTAAATTCCACTGACTCTTTGTACACAGGCGTCTTAAGCACGTTTTCACCATGTGTCCCAGATTTTCCAAGATGGTCTTCATTTCAGATGCTCTGTGCCTCACTCAGACCAGGCAGTGTATACTGTGCCAGGCCACATGACTCGATCTGGGGCTAGGAAAAGATGGTCAGTATAAATGTGTGCCAGACCTCAGCCCTTGGGGTGCTCATGGTCTAGAAGAGAAGGCAATGAAGAAAGAATGAACCAGTATGCAAAATGATGTGGTGGAGGAAGGAACCAAGGGTGTTAATAATTCAGGGTACAACAGGAAAGCCAGAGTTTTCATAAGGAAAGAGCATTCAGTCTGGATCCTGAATGTTGACTAGAAATTTGCAAATGAACAAAAAAACCATACCTATCTGTGTTCCCACTCTACCTACAATCCTTCGCCCACACACCAAACACCTTCCAGTCCTGATCTGCCTCTGGTGGATCGCCTTTCTCACCCACCCCCATAAGATGTCCTAATCTCACTGTCTTCTCCACTGATTCTCATCCCACCCATGCCTCCTCCCTCCTCCACATCTTCCTTCCACCATGAATCACAAAGCCCACTCAGACCTGCCTTCGCTCTGAAAGATGCAAAATGGCTTATTTATCTAAGACTCTCCCTCCACCCCCAGTCCTCTGTCCTCATGGGACAGCAAAGTAAAAAAAACAACCAGATCCAACAGAGGACAGAGCATGGAGGTGCTACCGGCTCATGATTCATGATTCAACAGAGATGAGTGAGCCACTGTGGTGGGTGTGGGAGCAGTGGAGGCACAAAGAGAAGGAGAAGGATTAATTGAACCAAGCCAAGCTCAACCTGAAAGATCCTGGTTTGGTTTGTTCCCGAAATAGGGTTGAGCTTATGGCTGGTTCTTACTTGTTAATAACCAGTTCACCCATCCCTTCTCTTAAGTCCTTGTTCATTAATCTTCTTAAAGAAAGCAAGTTGACTCTCAGGTTTGCTGGCTGTGTGTCAAAAACCTGTTCTTCCACTAAGAGATTTCAGAGGTGAAATACATATAGAAATCTTCACACTGAATTTCCATGTAGAACAAGGAAGTTGTTCTCCTGACCCACTGTTGTAAGAGATAAGTTAGTGACGATTCATAGGCTTAAGCACCAAGAAGCTACATTTACTTACCCATTCGCTCACTCATTCATTTATTCATTTATTTTAAAATATATACTGACTATAATCCAGACCTGAGCTAGATACTGTGACCTTGAGCAGCAATGAACAAGTCAGGTGTGATCTCTGCTCTGGCAGAATGAGGAGGAAGTTCGATACATACACAAATAACTGCAACATATGGTAGTCAGTGGTATAATAAAGCCCCTAAGAGCATGCTTTGGGAATTACCAAGAGGATTAAGGGTGTTTTCACAGAGAAAGTAATGCTTATGATCTCTTTGAGGTCAGGGACTATGTCCTACTTATCACTGTATCCTCCCACACACACACACAACACATCAGATGAGATCAGTCGCTCAGTCGTGTCTGACTCTTTGCGACCCCATGGATTGCAGCACGCCAGGCCTCCCTGTCCGTCACCAACTCCCAGAGTTCACCCAGACTCACGTCCATCGAGTCAGTGATGCCATCCAGCCATCTCATCCTCTGTTGTCCCCTTCTCCTCTTGCCCCCAATCCCTCCCAGCATCAGAGTCTTTTCCAATGAGTCAACTCTTCACATGAGGTGGCCAAAGTACTGGAGTTTCAGCTTTAGCATCATTCCTTCCAAAGAAATGCCAGGGCTGATCTCCTTCAGAATGGACTGGTTGGATCTCCTTGCAGTCCATGGGACTCTCAAGAGTCTTCTCCAACACTACAGTTCAAAAGCATCAATTCTTCAGAGCTCAGCCTTCTTCACAGTCCAACTCTCACATCCATACATGACCACTGGAAAAACCATAGCCTTGACTACATGAACCTTTGTTGGCAAAGTAATGTCTCTGCTTTTGAATATGCTATCTAGGTTGGTCATAACTTTCCTTCTAAGGAGTGTCTTTTAATTTTATGGCTGCACTCAACATCTGCAGTGATTTTGGAGCCCAGAAAAATAAAGTCTGACACTGTTTCCACTGTTTCCCCATCTATTTCCCATGAAGTGATGGGACCGGATGCCATGATCTTCGTTTTCTGAATGTTGAGCTTTAGCCAACTTAGCACAGGGTTTTTGCTCATTGGACGTGCTCATAGACATGTGCCAAATAAACAAGATCTCAAAGAAATGAGTAGGAGTCACTAGACAAAAAAGAAAAAGGAACACATTACAGGAAGAGGGCACAATGACTTTTTTTAAAAAAGGCTCAAAGTATAGACTTTTGAAGGAAAAACAGGTATTTCACTATCAGTAAGAGCAGAAGATGATGCTGGAGAAGGAAGGTGGGCTCAAACTGGGAAATGCTTAATATGCCATGCAAAGAAGTTGGAACTTAAACCTGGGAACAAAGGGTAGATTCATTAGTATGGGTTTGCCATGAGTAGATCCATGTAGACATATTTTCAGAATTAAAAACACAGTCTCCTGGATTTCACTATGTTGGAGGCTTTGTTTTAAATGGCAAATGTACTCATCTTGGTAACCTGGGGCTTAGCCCAGGGAGTGAACGCATAAGGATTTTAATCAAAGTCGAGGCAGGTGTCTTCTCAGAGTCTTTCTTCAACTGACAGCCCAAATCCTCACCTTATCCTTTGAATGTATTAGAAACATCCCTGCTGACTCGATGCTGCTCCTCAGAATCTTACAGTGGACAACAGACAACAGAGCAGAAGGGAAGGCACTACTTATGATCCAGGACCCAACTCCAGGAGACACATTAGCACTCTGACAAAACTGTAACTCGAAAAGATACATGGACCCCACATTCACAGCAGCATTATTTACAATAGCCAAGTCATGGAAATAGCCTAAATGTCCATCAACAGAGGAAGGGAAGAGGAGATGTGATATACAGACATATATACAATGAAATATTACTCAGCCATTAAAAAGAATAGAACAGTGCCACGGATGGACCTATTGATTAATCACACTAAGCGAAGTCAGAAAGATAAAGACAAGTACCATAGGCTAGCACCCATATGTAGAATCTAAAATATGATACAAGCGAACACATCTACAAAACAGAAAGACTCACAGACTTAAAGAACAGATATGTGATTGCCAAGGGTGAGAGGAAAGGATTGGGAGTTTGGGGTTGGTAGATATGCAAACTAGTATATATATGATGGATAGACAGCAAGATCCCACTGTATAGCACAGAGAACTATATTCAATATGCTCTGATAAACCAAAATGGAAAAGAATAAGAAAAATATATTAAAATATATATATATGTATGTATGTGAGTAACTGAGTCACTTTTTTGCTGTAAAACAAAATTAAACATTGTAAATCAACTATAGTTCAATAAAAATTTTTTAAAGAAAATCATTTTTTTAAAAAAGGGAAGGTACCAGAATCACAGGGACATGTGGACATTCCCAGACACCAAACAGAGCCCAGCAGCCCGAGGCAACAATTACAGGCCAGCATTTTCTAACACTCCAATCATAAAGCAAAAACACACAAGGTTGTTCAGTTTTATTTTTTTTCTTTTTAGACAACTCAACATCAAAATACATACACAGCTCCATCAGAAAACCTGGATACAATCCTAGCTCTTCACCTGCCTATGAGACACTGATCAGGTCACTGAAAGCCTGAGAGTCTCAGTGACATCACCTACAAATGATTAGAACACACTCACACAGCTGTTATGGGGACTGACAGGCAGGAGGTCTCCAAAGCCCCGTCAAAGAGGTTAGCGTTCAGGAGGCACGCAACACACTGCGTGGCCCTCTTGGCCTCCCCACCCATCAAAGTAGAGAATCACATCACACCTGGTTTATAGGGCTCAGTTTTGCCTCCATAGTAACCTCAGGTTTCTGGTGCCCTAAAAGGAAAACCTCACTGCTGTTTACTTTACTAGATAGTGATGTGTCATTTCCTAGTGACTGGGCACTGGTAAATCAATGACCAGGAAATAGATACAACATCAAGTCTCTGCTCTTTAGCCTGGAGCACAGGGTCCCTACTTTCTACCTCTCCCCTTCTGAGCAGCGTCAGCTCCCACCTGGCCCCCACTGCATGCTTACACACCTAGGGCTTGAAGGCACTGCATATACCCGGGTGCACTGCTGTTCCACTTCGCTGTGTCATCTGGGAACGTCCTTCCCACATCTCCCCAGCTGGATGGATTCACTCATCTTTCAAGTCTCGGCTCAGGTGTCACCTCCTTCAGGAAGCCAGGTATGAACTCCCACATTAGAAGACTCACCCCTTCCCATGCTCCTTTCACACCTGTCACTCTGTATCTCATCATATCCCGTGTCACGCTGAAAATCTCTAGTTTTGAATCTGTATCCCCAAGTGGCCTCCAATATCCTCAGGAACAGGAACCATGAGTTACATCATTTTATCCAGTGACTCTCACAGAAATGGAGATAAAGTGAGCATACAGCAGAGAATCATTAAAAGGAGTTGACAAAAAGCATAAAAAGAATCCTGGAACATTGTTTCCATGAGTAAACTACTAATACACTCCTAGTCTCCAAAGATGATTCCCACCAACCAATCCTGGATCCTTGTATTTATGCTCTTGTACAGCCCTCTCTCCTTGAATCTGGACTGGCCCTGGGGCTCACTTTGGACCAGCAGAACACAAGTGTCTCTGCCTAACTTCCAAGGATAGGTCATAAGAAGTCTTGCAACTTTCATCTAAGTTTCCTGCAACACTCACTCTAAGGCAGCGGTTCTCAGCCCAAGATAATTTTGCTTCCCAGGTGACATTTGACAATGTCTAGGGATGTTCTCGGGGCTGGGGTAGGGGATATGCTACCTGCGTCTAATAGATGGAGGCCAAGGATGCTTCTCAGCATCCTACAGTGTCCAGGACAACCTCCTACACAAAATAGCCCAAAATGTCAATAGTCCCAAGGCCAAGAAACCCTGCTCTAAGGGAAGCCGGATGCAATGTAAGAAGTCCTACTTCTCTCAGACTGTCATGCTAGAAGGAAGCCCAAACTAGTCATGTGGAGAGAGAAAGACCTGGCCAGCCTCTAACTATTCCAGCTCTACAGCTGATGAACCAAACATGTCCATGAAGAAGTCATGTTCTTCATGGACATGTTTGGCCAACCTATTCAGGAACTCAAATGATTCCAGCCCTAGCTGCTCTCAGACAACAGCCACTTGAGAGACCCAAATGTAAAGCACCCAGTTGAGCAAGGTAACCCACAGACTGAAGGACAATAACATACTGTTTTATAAGTCATTGAGTTTTAGATCGCTTTGTTACATGGCAATAGACAATCAAAGCACCTGGATTCTGACGTTTCCAGGTCTCATTCCTTTCCCACGCTCTCATTTATCTTTCTCCTATCCTCAAGTTCCAGGAAGGCAAGTTTTTTATGCAAACTGGTTTCTCAGACGTTATAGACATATGCAAATTCCCTGATAGTTGCTTTGGTCCTACCAGCTGGGACAGAGGAATCCTACAGCACTTTGTAAACCAGGAGCTAGGGCCATTTTCATCTTATTGTTGGAAAAATAGACAGTAAAAGTCAGACTGCTGCTGTAGTCTGCCCACATAACAGGCCTTGGGACTGTACTGACCCCAGTGAGAAGTTTCTGCCAAAGAAACAGGAGTGAGCTCTAGCTGAGATTTAAAGTTAATACAAAGGGAATTTATTTATAATATCAGTACACATTGCAGTATCCTTGGTTTCTAAACAATACAAATTTATCACCTAACTCAATTCAATTCAACAAGCATTTACTGAACATCTGCTGTGTGCAGAAATTAGGCTTATCCCCTTTGGAAGACTCAAATATGAAATCATCTAGTTCCTGTTATTATATCAGATGTCGGGCTTCCTCAGTGGCTTAGTGGTAAAGAATCTACCTGCCAATGCAGGAGACGTGGGTTCGATTCCTGGGTTAGGAAGATCCCTTGAAGGAGGAAATGACAACCCACTCTTGTATTTCTTGCCTGAACAATTCCACAGACAGAGGAACCTGGTGGGCTGAAGTCCATGGAATCGCAAAGAGTCGGACACAACTGAGCACACGCATATGAAAGATTTTACAGAAATACCCTAATGAATTTTTTGGTAAACTCAGTGTTTTAGTCAGTTGGACTGACACATCAACAGCAAGCTATAAATCAAAATACCAAAATAAAATCAATGCCCAAGTAAGATATAAACATGTGAAAAAGGGTCTGTAAATTTTCACTATTAGGTTAATGAAAGTACACTCATTCACCATACCGTTAACTAAGTGTCCACTATATTTAGGCATGATAGGGTAAAGAACGGAAAAGGCAATGACACCCCACTCCAGTACTCTTGCCTGGAAAATCCCATGGACGGAGAAGCCTGGTAGGCTGCAGTCCATGGGGTTGCTGAGGGTCGGACACGACTGAGCAACTTCACTTTGACTTTTCACTTTCATGCATTGGAGAAGGAAATGGCAACCCACTCCAGTGTTCTTGCCTGGAGAATCCCAGGGATGGGGGAGCCCGGTGGGCTGCCGTCTATGGGGTTGCACAGAGTCGGACACGACTGAAGCGACGCAGCAGCAGCAGGGTAAAGAATCTGCCTGCAATGCAGGAGACCTGGATTCGATCCCTGGGTTCAGAAGATGTCCTGGAGAAGGAAATGGCTACCCACTCCAGTACTCTTGCCTGGAGAATTCTGTGGACAGAGGAGCTTGGCAGGTTACAGTCCATGGGACTGCAAAGAGTTGGACATCACTGAGCAGCTCATAATTTCACTTTTCATTTCCACTGCAACCAAACTCCAATGATCAAAGGTTTACGGCTCAACATAAACTTATAATTCATACTTTTAGACACAGTACATAGTCCTGGGCATTTAGTAAATAAATAATTGTTAAAGAGTGATACATCCTCAAAATTAACAAATAAGAAGCTGATTTTAATCTATAAACGTATTAAGACTCTAAATCTTAGAAGGACTCACAAATCTCACACTATGTGCTATATTTTAAAGATTAAAAATAATAATTTTTTCTAGAAAATGGGGGAGTGGGAGTCCAGCATCTGAACTTTTTCATTTTCCATCTGTATTCCTCAACTTCCAAAATGTACTGATTTAGATAAGACACCAGAGACCACTTTCAAAATAGAGGACAGGCTCCCCTTGAAAAATCTGACGGGCACTAAAGGGGATTAGAAGGGTGTATGTCAGGATGGGCTGCATCATATAGTGATGACAAATAGCCTTGAACTCTCAGTGGCTGTAACACAGCATTTACCTCTTGTCCACACAGCCTGTCCAACCCTGTCCATTAGAAAAAGCTGGCTTATCAGTCACTCGGGGACCCAGCTGACAGAGCCTTCCTTTTAGTCCGAGTTTCTCCCTCTCCATAGCAAAGCAGTGTGGCAAACTAGACACTGGCCAGAGCTAATGTGCTTCCTTTGGCCAAGTTAGTCACATGGTCACACCTGACTGCAGACAGACAAGGACATACAGTCCTACTATGAGCCTGGAAGGGGGAAGAACCAGAAATACTTGATGAACAGCACTAACGGCTTCACAAGGAGTCATAAACTCAGAGGTGTGTCTTCCTGAAACATCAGTTTTACTTAAAGATTGATAATTCAAAACATGGACTGAACATTAAAACAAAATAGATATAAAAGGGGCTCAAGTTCAAAATACATGTATTCATTTTCAACTTAAAATACAAAATTTGAAAGAGAATTCAGACTTCTGCGCTTTCAGGACTATAATCTCCAAATTCCCCTTGGTCACTACTGTGGGCTATTTTTAGCAGTTCCATCGAAAAACTAAGAAGTACTAGTCTAAGATAAATATCCATTTGAAGAAAATGGACAAAATAGATGCTTTGGGGCCCTCAAAATAAGCAGTGGGTAATATTCTAGGTTTCCTGACAAAAATGCAAAATGAAAACACTAACATCAGTCAGTTCCAGAAAAGCATCTATTTCTGCTTTATTGACTATGCCAAAGCCTTTGACTGTGTGGATCACAATAAACTGTGGACAATTCTGAAAGAGATGGGAATACCAGACCACCTGACCTGCCTCTTGAGAAATTTGTATGCAGCTCAGGAAACAACAGTTAGAACTGGACATGGAACAACAGACTGGTTCCAAATAGGAAAAGGAGTACGTCAAGGCTATATATTGTCACCCTGCTTATTTAACTTATATGCAGAGTACATCATGAGAAATGCTGGGCTGGAAGAAGCACAAGGTGGAATCAAGATTGCTGGGAGAAATATCAATAACCTCAGATATGCAGATGACACCACCCTTATGGCAGAAAGTGAAGAGGAACTAAAAAGCCTCTTGATGAAAGTGAAAGAGGAGAGTGAAAAAACTGGCTTTAAACTCAACATTCAGAAAACAAAGATCATGGCATCTGGTCCCATCATTTCATGGGAAATAGATGGGGAAACAGTGGAAACAGTGTCAGACTTTATTTTTTTGGGCTCCAAAATCACTGCAGATGGTGATTGCAGCC
>NW_011494755.1:5244291-5275285 GCF_000754665.1 Bison bison bison
CAGAGGATGAGATGGCTGGATGGCATCACTGACTCGATGGACATGAGTCTGAGTGAACTCCGGGAGTTGGTGATGGACAGGGAGGCCTGGCGTGCTGTGATTCATGGGGTCGCAAAGAGTCAGACACAACTGAGCGACTGAACTGAACTGAACTGAACATCAGTCACCTTTTGTCAACAGAAAGCAAACATATCCATGCTGCTGCTTCTGCTAAGTCGCTTCAGTCATGTCCGACTCTGTGCGACCCCATAGACGGCAGCCCCCCAGGCTCCCCCGTCCCTGGGATTCTCCAGGCAAGAACACTGGAGTGGGTTGCCATTTCCTTCTCAAATGCATGAAAGTGAAAAGTGAGAGTGAAGTCGCTCAGTCCTGTCCGACTCCTAGCAACCCCATGGACTGCAGCCCACTAGGCCCCTCTGTCCATGGGATTTTCCAGGCAAGAGTACTGGAGTGGGTTTCCATTGCCTTCTCCAACATACCCATAGTCAAAGGTATTTGTCTTTCTGCAAGTACAATGTACGGATAATGAAGCCATCTCCAACTGCCATGTATAAAGAACAGAAACATTATTCTTGCATCAGCTCCTGTCAACTAAAAGGACAGGATCAAAGCTGGTCAGTGAAAGTTGGTTGCTTTCTGTAGATCAGGCCTAATAACAGGGTAGGCTTGGGGTATCTTGAAAGATTGATAGCTACACACACAGAGTGCTTATTATTAATAATGCCAGGCACTGTTCTAAGTCAATTCTGAATAACAGTTAATTAAATCCTCAAGAATTGGAACAGCCTATATAGGGAAAGAATCTTGAAAAGAGTGGCTATATGTATGTGTATAACTGATTCACTTTGCTGTACACCTGCAATTAACATAACATTGTAAATCACTTATACTCCAATAAAAATAATAATAATAATAAAAACAAAAAAACCCCTATGTGGCCAAAAAAAAAAAACCCTATGAGGTAGGTTCTATTACTGTACCCACTTTATAGGTAAGGAAACTGACATACAGAGGCATTAATGTGCCCACGTCTTACAACTTATAACTGGTAGAACCAGGATTCTAACCTAGGTAGTCTGTCTTCAAATCCTCACTCTTATGCATCAGGCAATTCCATCTCAACTTGACCAATTATGGCCCACAGGGCATCTTACATAGTCAGTGGGCTCTGGACAAGTGCTAGAACTCATTCATCTCCTTATTAAGTCACCTCAGCAAAAAAAGGGCAGAGAAGTTGTGCTATCAGCTACAGCACAGCCAATGGGCCTTCCTTCTCTATGACTTCAGGGAGGCCCCGCTTCCTCTGAAGACAACTTTTGGACCAGATTCTATACCTGCCCCCACCCAAGGCAGCTCAAGTCCAACTTAGCATGGGCACCTAGGCCAATTTGATTTTTTGAATAAAGATCTGCATTTTCTCCAGCTCATTTCCCAGTGATTGATGGAGACCCCAAAGCTCCACATACTACATTAAATGGAACAGATGACCTCAGCATGGAAACATTTTTATGCAATACCAGCGGCCCACCCTTTCCATAAGAGAAATGAGGAAAGTAAACTGAATATAGCCTAGGAATGCTCCTTTACTTTAAAAGAAAAACTTTTTAAAATTGGAGCTATTGGAAGAGGCAGGCTGGCTTCACAATATTTTTTGTTTATTTGGGAAACACTGACCAAGCATTTAGTATGTGCCAAGTCTGTGCTACACAATGTCCCCCATACCACCACCACCATCATTCCTGACTCAAGACAGTCCAGGAACTATACAAGCATCTGTTCCAGTCTCAAGCAGTCTGGTCTATTCAATCCAAAGCTAGTAGTCAATCCATGGTGATAAAGAAACTACAATAAGGATCACGGTAATCATCAGCACTGAGTCAGAGAAGACCCAGAAAGATCAGTAGTGCAGGTGCAGGCCCTGTCAAAAGCAGATAAGATACTCCTAAGCCCACTGGAAAGTGCACAGCACGTGGAAACAGTAAATCTGAGCTGGGATTTCACACTCAGCTGCCCACCGGTTAGACTTTGTGTGTGGAGGGATCACATGAACTGGGAAGCACGTGCCCTGTCTAAAGGCATTCCCATTCCATATTTTCTTTCTCCACAAACAATAGGCAGACCAAACCAAACATATGCTGTGACAGAACTGAGCTGTGAGCTGCCCACTGGTGACTTCTGATGGAGTGTTTCATTTGAGGTACCAGTTCTTAGGTTTACAGGGTTGGAGGCTGATGCTGGAGCTTCTTCAAAGCTTGACTTCCTCATTACTCAAGGAACAGTCTCTGCCTTAAAGCGTTATCCAGAAAATTCCATAGTGACAGTAAAGTTCTCCCAATCCACTCAACTTTGAGCTCCTCAAGGGTAGTTATTTTTCCACCACTAGCTTTTGACATTAGGTCTGGCATACTATAAGTCAAATGAATGAAATGCATGCCTGCTGCTGCTGCTGCTAAGTCACTTCAGTAGTGTCTGACTCTGTGCGACCCCATAGACAGCAGCCCACCAGGCTCCCCTGTCCCTGGGATTCTCCAGGCAAGAACACTTGAGTGGGTTGCCATTTCCTTCTCCAATGCATGAAAGTGAAAAGTCAAAGTGAAGTCATTCAGTTGTCTGACTCCTAGCGACCCCATGGACTGCAGCCTACCAGGCTCCTCCATCCATGGGATTTTCCAGGTAAGAGTACTAGAGTGGGTTGCCATTGCCTTCTCTGGAAATGCATGCCTACTGTGTGCCAAATGTGGCCCTAAGTGCCCTACAAATGTTACATTAAAGGAAAAAGGGCTCAAATGTAATCCTGATGGTCATACACCCAAGTCTTCCCGGTTCAGTCCTTATCCCCTTTGTCCACCACACATGCAAGCCAACTCTTTAAAATGGCAGTGGGTTTTTAGGCAGGAATTGACTAAGGGAAAATCAGGGTTGGGATCATGACTTATTTTAAGCACCTTCTTCTAAAGGGCCTTTTCTCTCCTAATACCAATTTAATCACTAGCGTCACTCACATTCATTTATTCACCTCGAGCTCCCCGAGTCCTGGGGAGCTCTGTGCTGGGCCCCGTGCTGGGCCAGGGGACAATGAGTCAGGGCCCTCAGTCCTGCCCTGGAGAAGGTCACCTTTTAGGGTTTTGCATCTGTTGGGCTCTAGACAAGAACACTGCAGCCTATGCCAAGCCTCCAAATTACAGCAGTGTTCTAAGGAGCAGCTGGGGTTTTATTTTTCATTTCCTCAGCACACCCGTCTCTCTGCATTTAGTTGATACGCTCTAAAGAATAGGCCCTGACACCTGGGGGTATGTTTTTGAAAAATGTGTGGACCATATGCATACCTAACATGCAACAGGGCCATGGAGAAATCGGTACAATGCGGCTTGGCACCAGCCAGCTTTTCTTTTTTCCTAATTCCTTAACATCTTGCCTACAAATTGCGTCCTCAAGCACTTCAGAGAGTTGAATAACCCCAAATGCTTATAGCTTATTTCATTATGCTTCATTTGGGGCTTTAAAGGAGGAAGACCAGAGAATGTCAGGAACAGTTTAGCAGCATCAGGGCTGATTAGGTTGAAGAGCATTCAAAGAAATGTATTTCTGTATTTCTTTTGTTACCAAGATCATGTGTTTCACTGAAAGCGAGCTTATGATTGCCTCACAAATGTTTCCTAGCCTCTTGCAAGCCCATTAGCCATTGCTTGACTGCCTTTTATTAATTTTTTAAAAAGAAAAGGGGGCAGGGCAGAGGAGAGGGGTCTTGACTAGAAAGCACTCTTAAGGCAGCAACCAGCATAGAATAGACTCTGTTCTAGGAATGGGGAAATCCAGCTTCTAGGCCCCTCTTGCGCTTATAAGCTGCGTAGGCTTAAGCACACCACTGCACTTCTCTGGTCTTCAGCTGCCTTCTCTGTTTAAATGTGGTAGGAAGGATGATGTCTATTTCCGTGGGACTGCACCACTTACAAAGCCCCCCAACCCCTACATATATTTTCTCAGGGGCATCAAGCCAGCCTGATACGGAATCCCAGCTTAAACCTGTGAGCTGTGTGGTCTTGTACAAGTTAACTAACCTCTCTGAACTTCAGTTTCCTTGTAAAATAGGAAAAGAAACAGAAGACAGCTACTAGACTCAAATGAAACAGCAGACCCAAAATTCCTCTTTAAAACATTATATCAATATTTAGACTCAACTCTCCCTTGGAACCACCTGCCCCTATTATCTTCACTGGCACTTCCTTCAGCTGCCACAAATGAACAGATGTATGATATAAGTAAAAACAGTGTGTGTGCCATGACAGGCAGCTTCCACCCACAGGCAACCAGACTGCTTGCCTTGATTCCTCCTACATAGTATACACCACTTAGAGTTACGCAAAGGTCATCCTCCTCCTCATCACACACCGTATGAGGCACCCACCAAGTTATTCTAAATTCTCTGTCCATGGGATTCTCCAGGCAAGAATACTGCAGGGGGTTGCCATTTCCTCCTCCAGGGGATCTTCCCAACCCAGGAATCGAACCCGGTCTTCCGCACTGAAGGCAGACTCTTTACCATCTGAGCCACTAGGGAAGCCCAAACATCATAGCTGATTTAAAGACCATCTTTCAATGATAATCACAGGGGAAGCTATAACTCAGGGGGACTGTAATAGGACACAGTATTCCACTAAACAGCTAAACTCTACACAGGAATTTACAGGAATTCACATGCATTCATCATCCCATTTAAGCCTCAAAACAGCCCATGTTATAATTTACTTTGTTACGTCCATTTTACAGATAATGAAACTGGAGATCAGAGAAATGAAGCAATTAGCTCCAAGTCACACAATCAGTAAGTGGGAATTTGCAATTGAGAGACCAGGTTTTCAGATTCCAGATCTGGTAACTTTGCACTTCCCCACCCCTCCTCTGGCATCACATGGAGGGTTATACTGTAAAGATACTTGCTCTGGCTCTGCTCCCAGTGGTCACCCTCATTTAAGGTGGGGGATCCTGCATCACTAGCTCTTCGTTTCCCTTCCTGGGCGAAGTGAGAGACTGAAGGAGGGGGAGTGGTACTAGTTAGATGGTCTCTTCTGGCTACCCTTCCCCCTTATTTTTTTTTCCTGTAACCATTAAAAAGAGCTTTTTGGCCTACACTTGCAGAATGGCCGTCACATACATATGAAAGCTTTTTGCTTCCTGCTTGTTTTTTTTTAAGAGTAGTATGTTTCTCTTTAGGCCAACTTCTGAAGCTAGGCCCAAGACCATTTACTCTTCACTGTCAGACCCACAATTCATCTGCATGTCTCACTTTCCAAAGCTCAAAGCCACAACATGAGCAAACACTCAAGCATTTTTTTTATATATTGCTATTAGGAACCAAAATTGCTATTAGCATGACTGAAAAAGCCATTTTAAACAATGTTCTATATAAGGAAAGGAGAGAGCCAACTTATTGAGTCCATTCCATGTGCCAGCCCTGGGAAGAGGTTATCAGTTCTCATAGCACAAAGAGAAAGAAATCATTACTTCATTCTGAAGACGAGGGAAAATGGACTCAGAGAGGCTGAGTGGCTCGCCCAGGGTCACACAGGAATACGAACAGAAGATTGGAAGTCAGATAGTTTGAGTCTAAAACACAAGCTTTCAGCTGCAATACATATATGTACACTAGTTCTGTAATCTGGGTCATGGCTTCCTCCAAAGATTCCTCTACTTTTTCTGGTTGTACCTAAACGTGGAATGAAGGACTCTGCTTCTTGGTAAAGATGGTTTAGGTGAGCTGAGAATTGTGAAGGAGAAGGAGTGAGGAGTTCAAGGAAACCAAAGAAACCTCACTAGATCCAGCCATAAATCCTACCTTGGAAGGTATAGTCAGTTTATTCGCTCAATCATGACCAACTCTTTGCAACCTGATGGACTGCAGCACGCCAGGCCTCCCTGTCCATCACCAACTCCCAAAGTTTACTCAAATTCATGTCCATTGAGTCGGTGATGCCATCCAACCATCTCACCCTCTGTCATCCCCTTCTCCTGCCTTCAATCTTTCCCAGCATCAGGGTCTTTTCCAACGAGTCAGTTCTTCGCATCAGGTGGCCAAAGTATTAGAGTTTCAGCTTCAACATCAGTCCTTCCAATCAATATTCAGGACTGATTTCCTTTAGGATTGACTGGTTGGATCTTCTTGCAGTCCAAGGCCTTCTCAAGAGTCTTCTCCAACACCACAGTTCAAAAGCATCCATTCTTCGGAGCTCAAATTTCTTTATTGCTCAACTCTCATATCCACACATAACTACTGGAAAAACCATAGCTTTGACTAGACAGACCTTTGTCAGCAAAGTAATGTCTCTGCTTTTTAATATGCTGTCTAGGTTGGTCATAGCTTTTCTTCCAAGGAGCAAATGTCTTTTAATTTCATGGTTGCAGTCACCATCTGCAGTGATTTTGGAGCCCAAGAAAATAAAATCCATCACCTGGAAGGTACAGTAGAGGTTAACCTGGAGAAGGGAATGAGGAAAAGGCCCCAGGTGGCAGAAAGCAACCTGTGGGAAGTAAGGGTTTGATCTGAATGCAGTGGTGAACTTCAGAGCAACTGGGGGCCTTAGTCAATCATACTCTCTATAATCATGCAGTCTCATGGCTGCCATGGTAATTTTGCACAGAATCAAGTGAAAACATTTAGAACTCTTCTGAAACACTTGTTTTATTTACAACGCCAGTTGGATATTTTGCAACTTTTTTCAAATACAAAAATAGCCAATATAATAAATAAATTATAAGAGATACGGACTCATTCTGTGATGAAACTGTAATGAAAGTCAGTTCTCACAAGAATAGAATACAGACAATAACAGAGTTCTGTGATGAGCAGGTATCTCCTTTCCCATCCTAATAAGCTCAAATGGAGTATTCATGTTTCTGGTCCAGCTGAATGGCTAGTTCATTGGAAAAATTGCAAAGGGTCATTATCTCAGGCAGACCCTAAAGTGATCCCCAACTCCTGACACTCACACTCTTGTGTTATCCTCTCCCTGAGTGTGAGCAGGATCTGTGACTTGCTTCTCACCAATAGAACATGGCAGAAGTGATAAGAGGTCTTGGGATTACATGACATAAACTCTGCCTCTCTAGAGTCACTCTTTCCCTCCTGTGAGCCACAAAGAAGTAAGCTGCTATGTTGCGAACTTCCTACAGAGAGGGCCATATATCGGGAACTGGAAATGGTCTGTAGGACTGAGGCACTCAGCTCCTACAGGCCACAAAGAAATGAATTCTGCCAATGACTCGATAACCTTGGAAGCAAATTCTTCCCCAGGAGAGCCTCAGATGAAAAAAGCCCATCCAATGCCCTGACTGTGGCTTTATGAAACTCTGGGCAAAAGAACCAGCTAAGCCAGGGCCAGAAAGGTAAACCACGTAAATTGTGAGACAATAAATGTGTTTTTTAAACTGTTAAGTTTGTAGCAATTTGTTACACAGTGATAACTTGTTAATATAGTCACATATATGCTTTGGATTGGGCACTGTTCTAGACACAGTGGCCATATTTATTTGGTTAGGCCATGGATCCAGACCTACGTGCAAACAGAAGAAGATGAACTAGTTAGGCAGACAAGACGGTTATGCCTGACCTACAATATAATTCACAAGATGTTATAAGACTTATAAACAAATTTCTGGGCGCACACATCCACAGAAGCAATTACTTCTGCCCTAGGGAGCTTGAGAAAGCATTATGGACACAATATTTCAACTGGGAAGGAAGTTCTAACATGGTGAAGTTATTTTATAACCACAGAAAGTTCTGCACTTTGGGTTAAAATGCTTGCATCCTTAACATAATGGATATTTTTTTAATGTCCATTTAAACCCTGACCATCATGGAAGAAAGCCATGATTAGAAATATCTTCACACTGGACTTTCTCCTCTGCTTTCTTAGCCTAGGAAAAGACACACCTGTGCTTCCCTCCCACATAGGGTGTGAAAGAATTGCTTGCATGCAAGACCCAGTGGAACAAGACAGCTGTCGGCCACGTCACTGAGGAGGGTTTCCCTCACCCACCTGCTGGTCTCCATGGCAACTGCCAGTCACAGCCAACAAACAGTTACCTCGACTGCATTACACATCTCTGCAGAACTCCCACGGAGGGAATCCTTGTTGATTTCTTGGTCGCCATGGTTTCAGTTCCCGCCATAATCTTAGATGTTCTCTAAGCATGTGTGCACATGCAGGCACATATATTAATGTGCGTGCTGAAGCTTAGAGCACTGTTGCCCTTTGCTCTTGGTGGAAGTCAGAGCATGCTTTAGGAATGACTAGTGTAATCTTTGTGATGAAAATGACATAGTTATCCTCACCCCAGTGAAAGGTCTGTGGTTGCTCAGGATCAGCTGAAAAAATTCCTTCACATTGACTGATAGGAATGCAGCATGATCAACTCTCCCCAGAGTAAAGTACATCTGCAGGCACTAAAACTACTTTTTCATCTTGGACTTTTTAGAAAATAACTCAGTGGATGGGTCAGTTTTACTCAGGTCCCAAGGACAGTCAACTTTTGATTGGAAATTACTGTACAGATTCATGGTATTTGCTCTAAATAACATTTACAGTCTCAATGGTAAAGTCATCTCATCCACAACATCAGAACAACGATCAAGAGAACCATTATCAGAATTATTTATAAATGCTACATCTGCATTTCTATGCTGATGCTGAGGAATCTGTACAATTATGATGTAGAAGCCAACTTTAACGTAAATCTTCCAGGAATTCTTGTGAAAATGCAGACTCTTTCAGTGGTAAGAGTGGCAGCTCAGTGGCAGTCAGTACTCCTGACATGTTCCTGGGTGATGATGGCATGCTAGGCATGGACCACTGTTGCAAAGCACTAAAGAGTCCTCACTAGAGGACTTCTGACTAGAGCTTCTGAGAATTACAGTTAGGATTCTCAGTAATGACATCATCATGTAAAACACTACACACAGCACCTCGCACGGAATAGGAACTCACTGAATGTTGTTTCTCTCCTCTGCAAACTGTTTCCATTCTCATTTTCTCATTGGACTGTCACAACAAACTTGCAAGAAGGTACTTGGGGCAGAAATTGGACTTAATTCCGATTTTAAAGACAAAGACACTGAAGTTGAGGAAGATGAAATAATTTGCCCAAATTTATAGAGTTAATGGGGCAAAGGCAGGAACTGAACCTTTGTCTTCTAGTCTTCAGTTCTGTGTTCTTTCCATCACACCATCCTTAGAGCCTACATGTCCCTACTAGGAATACTACTTAACTAATTCAAGATGAAGACCATTCCATTATATATTTGAAAGCTAGAAAAATCCTGAAATCAAAACCTGACACAGATAATACTCTCAAAAACAAAAAAAAAAACACCCTCTATAGGCCAATTTCAAAAATATAGATGCAAAACTCCTAAATAAAATATTATCAAATCAACTCCAGCCATGTACTTGAATAATAATACAAAATGACTAACCAGAGCTTATTCCAGGAATGCAGGATAGTTTAATATGAGGAAATCTATTAACATAATTCATAATATCAATAGGTCAAAGGAGAAAAACCATATGATCATTGTAAAAATGCCAAAAAGGCATTTGATAAAATTCAATAGTCACTCAAGATGTTTTTAAAAACTGGGAACTGAAACTTACTTCTTTAACATGAAAAAAGGATAAACATCTGAAAGCATCAGCCAGTAATCTACTTAACTGGGAAACAGCCAGGATAAGATAAAACTGCCAACCCTAGAAGAGAAAGCTAGACCAAAGAAACAGAATAGAAAATTCAGAAGTGGTCCCAAGTATAAGTATATGAGAAGGATAGTATTTACAGTCCCTGGGAAATTTTGTTGAACTAATGGATTAACTATTTGAAAGGAAATTAAGTCACACTTTTACTTCCATCATAGTCCAAAATAGACTACAGTTGGATTCAAGTCAGTGTTTTTAAATAAATCATGAAAGAAATAGAAAAAAATACATATATATTCCTCCTAAACAAAACAACAGTAAGATAACTTAAAGGGAAATACTAATACACTAAATCACCTGAAAATAAAGAACTTTTATATTGTAAGAAAACAAGGAAATCATAAACTAGAAAACATATGATAAGTAAGGAATATCTTTAATTCATTATAGAGATTTTTATAAAGCAATGAGAAAAAGATTAGCCCTATATTATAAAAGTGAGGAAACTATATGGAGTCAGTTTTCAAAAGAAGAAATATAGTTGGTTATTATATGACCAAATATTCAACTTTATTATTAATCAAAACCATTCGAATTAAAAGTTCAAGATGGGATATGTTTCCCCATAGAGTTAGCAAAGACTACAATTCATTGAGAGTGTCTGGATACTGATACTCTTCTACTCAGCTCGGAACATAAATTGGTACATACTTTTTGGAAGGCAATTAGCAATATGTCTCAGAAATCTTAAAATGTGTATATTCTTCAGCCAAGCAATTCTATCTGTAACAAATTCATTACCCCTTCCCCAAAAAAAGTATAAAATAAAAGATTACACAAGATATATGCATATGAATATATTTTAAAGTGTTGTTGATAATAAAAAACAATCAATGGTTTTTCATAGGGAATTAAATAAGTCAATTATAGTAAATCTATTCATTGAACTGCAATGATAGCCACAGATTCACTAAATTAGTCTATCTAATCACCCGAAAAAATGTTTAGAATATATTACTAAGATAATAAAGCTAGGTATGAAACAGTATGTTTCATACTCTTTGATGGCATTTTTATAAGTTATGTAAGAACAGAAAAAATGGAAATGCTTTTAGTGATTATCTTAAAGTGACTTGATCATACGTGATCTGTTTATTTTTCTACTTGCTATTCTGTACTTTGGCACATCAAACATGAGTTGCTATTGTAATAGCCACAAAACGTGTGTACACATCTTATTTTCAAGAGGCACTAGGGAGCCAGTGTTTAATCTGAGGAGTGAAGTGACATAAGTTAAGTGAGGCTTCAGGAAATTTGTTTTCACTACTGGGGAGTAAGTTGGGTCAAAGGAGTGAGAACTTGAAAAGCAGGAGACACACATCTGAGTTCAGCTGTTGCAATGGCAGCATAAGTCTTTAGGGCACTGCCTAGAGATGGTTACCAGGTTCCAACAGGTGAAATCCAAGAAGCCTGTTGAAGGTGAATCATCAGGAAAAAGTAATAGAAAAATCAAGATGCGGCTAGCCATGGGGAGAGAGGGTGGGGTGGGCCCTCGGGACAATGAGCTGATGATGAAAGTGCAGCCACAACAAAGTAGATGAGCACAGGTGTGGAGGCAGGTCATCTTAATGAGGAAACGGCCACGCAAGGTAGATCCTGATAATGAGGAAGTTCAGAGAAGAGCTTTGCTGGAATGGAGGTTCAGAGTTCCTCTAAAATGCTTCCTTTACAGTTTACAAAAGTTGCTCTCTCACCTGTTTCTCACAGGTGACCTGATGCAATAGGCATGACTGTCATCATCACTCACCTGTACAGATGAGAGAACCGAGACAGGTTCAGCTAAAACTGAAAGTTTTAGACAGTTTCAGTTAAAAAAGGTCTCTGTGAAATGATAGTCAGGACTGCATTTAGGCCTATCTATCTTCAAATCTAATATTCTTTCATATACATCATTCTGTTTTGTTATAAATATACGTAGCAGTTGGAATCACATAAGCAGATGAATTTGCTTTAAAAAAAAAAAGAAAAAAATGAGGGGCGGACAAAATAGGGCCCTAGAAGTTAGTAGGCCAAATGGAATCAGTTCAGTCTCTCAGTCGTGTCTGACTCTTGGCGACCCCATGAACCGCAGCACGCCAGGCCTCCCTGTCCACCACCAGCTCCCAGAGTTCATCCAAACCCATGTCCATTGAGTCGGTGATGACATCCAACCATCTCATCCTCTGTCGTCCCCTTCTCCTCCTGCCCTCAATCCTTCCCAGCATCAGGGTCTTTTCAAATGAGTCAGCTCTTCGCATCAGGTGGCCAAAGTACTTCAGTTTCAGCTGCAACATCAGTCCTACCAATGAACATCCAGGACTGATCTCCTTTAGGATGGACTGGTTGGATCTCCTTGCAGTCCAAGGCACTCTCAAGAGTCTTCTCCAACACCACAGTTCAAAAGCATCAATTCTTCAGCGCTCAGCTTTCTTCACAGTCCAACTCTCACATCCATACATGACCACTGGAAATACCATAGCCTTGACTAGATGGACCTTTGTTGACAAAGTAATGTCTCTGCTTTTTAATATGCTGTCTAGGTTTGTCATAACTTTCCTTCCAAGGAGTAAAGGAAAAAGCAAAGTCACTCAGTCATGTCCGACTCTTTGCGACCCCATGGACTGTAGCCTACCAGGCTCCTCCGTCCATGGGATTTTCCAGGCAAGAGTACTGGAGTGGGTTGCCATTTCCTTCTCCAGGGGATCTTCCCAACCCAGGGATCAAACCTGGGTCCTCCCCCATTGTAGGTAGACGCTTTTACTGTCTGAGCCACTGGGGACTTCCAAGGAGTAAGCGTCTTTTAATTTTATGACTGCAATCACCATCTTCAGTGATTTTGGAGCCCAGAAAAATAAAGTCAGCCACTGTTTCCCCATCTATTTGCCATGAAGTGATGGGACCAGATGCCATGATCTTAGTTTTCTGAATGTTGAACTTTAAGCCAACTTTTTCACTCTCCTCTTTCACCCTCATCAAAAGGCTTTTGAGTTCCTCTTCACTTTCTGCCATAAGGGTGGTGGCATCCGTATATCTGAGGTTATTGATATTTCTCCCGGCAATCTTGATTCCAGCTTGTGCTTCCTCCAGCCCAGCATTTCTCATGATGTACTCTGCATAGTTTCAGTGGTAAAGAATTCACCTGCCAAGCACAAGACATGGGTTCAATCCTTGCATCAGGAGGATATCCTGGAGAAGGAAATGGCAACCTACTCCAGTGTTCTTACCTGGGAAATTCCACAGACAGAGGAACCTGGTGGGCTATGGTCTGTGGTGTCACCAAGGAGTCGGAAATGACTTAATGACTAAACAGCAAAACTCAATCAATAACTGAATTGTGTGAGCCATGTCAGTCAGTGTTCATTTTACAAACATCCACTGGCTACAGAGCATTATTCTAATAACCAATCCTCAGCCTCAGCTCAGCACCTCCACTAGTCCACCCACACAGGACAAACAGCTTTTCTCATGAATGCTGGGAAACCCAGAATCCTTTCTCTGGCCCATGTGAAACTATCATATTTGGGTTTTAGCAAATTATTTTATATACTTGACTTGGAATGGCAACAATATGCACTCAGAAAATAAAGAGACTGTGTCAGAAGGCTGAAATTTGAATCTTTACTTTGTTCAAGCTATTTACTGTACAAACTCGTGATAATAAATAACCTTGCCTCACAAGGTTGCTGTAATGAGGTAAAGTGTGAAAAAGCCTAACACTTAGTAGGTATGCAATAAATGCTCTTTTCCTTGCTTTAATATAGCATCTCAAGTTTTAGAATATCTGCCACAGGCAAGATTCCAGATGTGTGAGGCATGTTTATGACCTCAGATTTCATTTTATACGGCCTATATCTAGACCTTGTGTAGTAACTTTAGTAGAGAAGGTGTTACATTTTTTTCCTCACATAATTTTTTTTTTGCATACTGTACCTCCTTCAAAGGCCACATTGCTAGTTATAAAGTAACCCCTTCTAGAGGTTTGCTTCGTAACATATGACAATTAGACTGCCCAAGAATAAAGTTCAAACATACTTCAGCTAGTGATGAGTTTGAAGGATCTGTCAGCTTACCCAACACGAACACTAGGACACAGCCAGTTAGCGATGCACAGCCCTCTCCTTTAAACCAAGTTACAACAAAAGCACCTGCCGTAAGGACCTAATTTATCATTGGAAAGAGAGCAGATATGTTATTAATGAATGAATAAATCCCTCTCAAGCAAGCAATAACTTCATTTTCTCTCAGGGGTACTCAGCATAGTATTTTTCCTTAAGCCAGCTTACACTTACACAAAGGAAAGGCTAGAATGAATTTCTCTGCAGGCCTTAAGCACCATGCTGTGATGAGAACCCCAGTGTCCTGTACTGCAGAGACCTGTCTATTGGGAGAGGAGTTAGTCTGCCATAGACTGAATGTTTGTGTCCCCCCAAGATTCACATTTTAAATCTCACCAAAGTGCTGATACTTGGAACTGGGGCCCTCGAGGGGTAATTAGGTCATGAGAGTGAAGCCCTCACAAATGGTATTAGTGCCCTTATAAGAGAGATTACAGAGAGCATCCTTGCTTATTCCACCATATGGGTGAGGACACAGCAAGAAGATTGCCATCTACGTACCAGGAAGGAGACTCTCACCAGAAACTGAATCTGCTGGTGTCTTGATCTTGGACTTCAAGCCTCCACAAGTATGAGAAATTGAATTTCTGTTGGTTATAAGCCACCAATCTATGGTACGCTGTTATAGCAGTCCAAATAGAATAAGACACTGTCCATCCTGGTAGGGAATGGCCTGGAGGAACAGCTCTCTTCTTCTGGACCTTCAACCTCTTCTAACTGTGAGAAGAACTAGCTGAAATACAGATGACCATACAAAAGTTATGACCAACCTAGATAGTATATTCATAAGCAGAGACATTACTTTGCGAACAAAGGTCCATCTAGTCAAGGCTATGGTTTTTCCAGTAGTCATGTATGGATGTGAGAGTTGAACTGTGAAGAATGCTGAGTGCCAAAGAATTGATGCTTTTGAACTATGGTATTGGAGAAGACTCTTGAGAGTCCCTTGGACTGCAAGGAGATCCAACCAGTCCATTCTGAAGATCAGCCCTGGGATTTCTTTGGAAAGACTGATGCTGAAGCTGAAACTCCAGTACTTTGGCCACCTCATGTGAAGAGTTGACTCATTGGAAAAGACTCTAATGCTGGGAGGGATTGGGGGCAGGAGGAGAAGGGGATGACAGAGGATGAGATGGCTGGATGGCATCACTGACTCGATGGATGTGAGTCTGAGTGAACTCCGGGAGCTGGTGATGGACAGGGAGGCCTGGCGTGCTGCGATGCATGGGGTCGCAAAGAGTCGGACACGACTGAGCGATTGAACTGAACTGAACACACTGCATTGCACATGGGCTTCCTAGGAAAGGAATGTACCCTCGGCAACTAGGCCACAAACTGTAGGGTGGCAATGTCCAAATTCGATTATTTTTTCAATATTTACTTATTTATTCTATTACTTATTTGGCTGTGCCAGGTCTCAGTTGCAGCATGTGCGACCTTCGATATTCATTGCAGCATGCGGGATCTTTTGTTTTAGTTGTGGCATGCTAGAGCCTTAGTTGCAGTATGTGAACTCTTATTTGCAGCATGGAGGATCTAATCCCCTGACCAGGGATCAAACTCTGAGCCTCTGCATTGGGAGCACAGAATCTTAGCCAGTGAACCACCAGGGGAAGTCTCCGATGTTCACTCTTGAGGAACTTAAGCTGTTGAGAAGGCTCACCAGAAAACTTCCTATTCCTTTTGGATCCCCATCTTTGGTTTTCTAAATACACAGAGCAGGATGCAGTCAGGACACAGATTGTGCTACAAATGTGCTGCTAAGGAGTTAACTTTTGATCCATCAGCTAGGGTTTCCTAAAATGTATACATCACGAAACACTGGGTCCAGGGGGTTGTGTTAGGTTTTCTTTGAGGAAAAAAGATTTCTATAATCAGGTAAATGTGAAAATTTTAATAAAATTAAATTCTTCTTTGTAAGAACTCTGAGAACCTTTGGTATTCCATGCGCATATCTTGTCTACCTCTCTGACCTTGCCATAATCTATGCCATTTCTAGTACTGAGCAGGCACTAGAGTTGTGGTGTTTAATAATAGAAGATGTAAACAGATAGACATACTTACAATATAATGTAATTATATTGTAAAAACATAGTTCTGTATAGACAATAACAGAATTAAGCATGAATAAGAAGTGATAAAAAGGGAATAGTGCACATTAATAGCATAATCTGCCTCCTGACTCCTTCTCTGGCCTCACTGTCAGCTAAACACTCTGGACTTCACCGACAGCAAACCACTTGTGGCTCCCTATACGCTATTCATGCTATTTCATGTCCCGTTTACACACTCTATTCAATGTGCCTGGAATGTTCTTGTCTTTCTGCTGAGCAACAGATCTTAAAATCCAGCTCAAAAATGTTCTCCTTTGTGAAATTCTGAACACCTCTCCCTAAACTCATCCTGCCTTACACAAGACCCCCCCCCAACACACACATGCTTGCACACACACACACACACACACACGTATGTAAGTGAACAAAATCATGTACACACAGGCCACTATTCCCTTCTCCATAGCACTTCGTATCTTTTGCTTAGTTCTATTATTGTCCATATGATATCATGTTATAAGTAGATGCCTACTTGTTTGTGTCCTCTATTAATAAAGACCACTCCAGCACCTGCCCAATACTAGACACTGCATAGGTGATGTTCAAGTGGATTCATTCATTTATTAATTTCATCTTTGAGAAAAGCATGAACTATGAACTCTACCCCTACTGAAGTCCTAACTAATCTCCCTCCTCTCCTGTGGGAAGATTATTTAATTGGAGAGAAATCCAAGGTAACATAAGAAGGGATTTCTGGTCTTTGATCCTATGTTGAAAGACAGAGGCTTCATTAACTTAATTTCAGGTAGTGTACACGCAGTTGCAACATTTTGGTGAACTGACTTCCCTTGTTATCCTTGCAGTCCCTTAGCTGCATGAGAAATGATCATTGAAAAGGGTGTCAGGGGTGTTCCTGCCTTCCCAACATGCAGCACCATTTCAGACTTAGAGAAAAGCAGTATGGCTCATGGTTACCAAGACCAGTGCTCCTCAAGCTTGAGCCAGCATCAGGATCACCAGGAGGACTTGTTAAAACATGGGTTGCTGGGCCCCACCCTGCAATGTCTGATTCAGTAGGTTTTAGGTGGGCCTGAGAATTTGCATTTCTAACAGTTCCCAGGGGATGCTGGGGACACTGGTCCAGTGACCACACTTTGAAAACTATTGACCTATGGTTCACTGATTGCTTCCCAATGCCAGAACTGTACTAGCAACACAAGTGTTCAAGCTACCTGGTTGCTGCTCTCAGGAAGATGGCAAAAGGACCAGTACTAAATTTGGATTTCAAAGACCAGTCTTGTGACAACTGGCAAATCACAGAACCTTAGAACACCTTAGCTTCTTCCACCAAAAAATGTCAACTGTAAGCCCATCACTGCCTACCCTCACTGGTTTGCTGTGTGAATACAATGGGGGAAAATGAGCTACAAATGTCTATATCCTAAAAAGTTCTAAAGAATGAGAAATTTGATCTGAAAAGATAAACATGTGTGAATGGTACAAAAAAAAAATTTAAGGTGTGTAAGGCAGTGCAGGGTAGCTCAGAGGAAGAGTTCAGGGATGAATTTCTCCACATAAATTAAAAAAGCTTCCACACATGAACAGACAGCAACAGAACTTTGACTTAACCATTAAAGGGTTAGTTTGCCCCTTTTTATTGTTGAGTAGTAGAAAGGAAGTCGGACACGACTGAGCGACTGATCTGATCTGATCTGATCTGAGAAAGGAAGTAGGTTAAATAACTGCTGTGATTGTCCAAGGGTCTGAACTAGACTGGTATAATTGGACAGAAAAAGACAGGATGGAAATAAAATAAATTTAAAATACAGAATTTATAGAATTTATAAATTGACTATATACCATAGCAAGGGAGACACAGAAAGCAAAAAACAGCTGAGCTCTAAGTACAGGCTCTAGAATGAAGCAGATCTCAGCTTGAATTGCTTGTTCTACCATTTTCCTGAGCAAGTTATAAAACCTCAGCTTCCGTTTCCTCCTCTGTAAAATGAATAAGAACAGCATCCTTCTCAGAGTGCAGCTGGACAGACTGAATTAATGCAGGTAAAGCCGTTAGGACAATAACTGGTACTTACCAACAACTGATTAAACAATAGTGATCACGACACTGATTACACCAAAAAGATCTCTCTCCAGTCCCTACTCCTGTTCAACAATTTTGCAACCTAATTTTTCACATTAAATTTTTCACATTTTTCCTGCTAACTCTCCCATCTCCCTGTTTGGCTGATAATAGCTTTGGAACACAACATTCAGCTTTTTTAATTGTGAAGGCTCCAAATTATGGGACTATATCCTAGGCCATAGGCAGAAAGGACTTCTCCTGGCAAAGCTGCATTTTCATCCCTTTCTACATTCAGATGGGCCTCCTTTCTTACAGCATTTTATTGAAGACAGACAGAATTAGACCACCTATGCCAGCATCCTGAGTTTTTCTTACCATTCCCCCAATACCATCCCTCCTAAGGCTTATAGGCAAGATCCTAAGGTCTCGTAGGTGAGAGGTTAAGAAAAAGTTCCATGGTAATATAACAAGAGTCCCTAGCTCAATCTAAAATAGTTGGGTCATCTCAACCCACTATGTTGTCCAGTCGCTCAGTCATGCCTGACTCTTTGCAACCCCATGGACTGCAGTATGCCAGGCTTCCCTGCCTTTCATTGTCTGGCAGAGTTTGTTCAAACTTATGTCCATTTAGTCAATGATGCTATCCAACCATCTCATCCTCTATTGATCCCCTTCTCCTCCTGCCCTCCGTCATTCCCAGCACCAGGGTCTTATAGATTGAAACCCGCCAGACTCCTTTGTCCACGGGATTCTCCAGACAAGAATACTGGAGTGAATTGCCATGCCCTCCTCCAGGGGATCTTCCTGACCAAGGGATCCAACAGGTGTCTCTTATATCTCCTTCATTGGCAGGAGGGATCTTTTCCACTAGCACCACCTGGGAAGCCCAACCCAGGACACTTCCCTCCCCGTTCAGTCACTTTGACATTTTAAGTCATTTACCTACACTAGTCTACTCCTAGTACAAAATTATGGATCAGGAATTGTTGCAAACAAAGAGACAACCAAACAAAAACCTTCCGTTCAAAAATGGCTTAAATGTGCATTATTTCACATAGCAAGAATAAGTGAGGTAGGCAGCTCCTGTGTTGGGGGTAATTCGATCTTTGAGAAGATTCTTGAATGATGTTTTCTCTCAAATGATCTTGGCATTTGCTTTTGTCAAAATCCCCAAAATTCTATGAGAAGTTTAACTGAAATGAAAATTAATGTTGCCATTAATTATGGAGAGAATTGGAATTTTCATAATATTGAGCCTTCCCATTCTGAAATGTCTTTGTGCATTCATCAAATTTACTTTAAGGATTCTCTGGGAAGCTTTATAGTTTTCTTCATATGGGATCACCTATATTCCTTAATTTCTAGGGCTTGGAAAAGAGAAAACCTTGTAGTATTGTTATCTTACTTTTGCTATTATGAATTAGATATTTTATCTCATTCATCATTATTATTTTCCAGTTGGATATGTTTTATATGGTCATCTTAACTGAACTCATTTATTAGGACCCTTAATTTTTATTGACTTAATTTTTGTTGATTGTTGTTGGTTCTGCAGATTGGCAATTTTATCCTCTGAAACTAGTATTTCCAATATTATACCTGTTTATTTCTCATTTTATTATATTGACCAGAACTGAATTTCCAGGAAAATATAACATATTAGTGACAACAACCATCTTGATCTTGCTGTTAATTTTGATGGAAATGTTTCAAATATTAGGATGAACCATATGAAACTGCCATTCTTCCAGGTCAAAAAAAGGTCAAGTGTTAGCAATTTCATATCTTTTAATCTATTATTTAGCCATAGGTAAAATACTGAAATTTTATTTTAAACATAAATTCATTACTGTGACTTCCGTGGCAGTCCCACGGTTAAGACTCCGTACTTCCATCACAGAGGGTGCAGTCTGACCCCTGGTTGGGAAACTGAGACCCCACTGCAGTGCAGCACAGCCAAAATGTAAGTAAATAAATACACAGATATTCGTTACTAATTAAACAACTGTTTTTTGAGTGCCTACAGTATGACAGACATAGATTTAGGCCATGGATATACAACTTTAATCAAGACAAACACAATTTCTGCCCTCTTGGGGTTAACATTACTATGGCAAAAAAACAGATAATAATTCAGGTAACCAAAAAAAAAAAATTAACAAACGAACTAAAATAGTGAAAAGAGTTCAGAGCAATTACTATGTATAGAAACTGGAGTAAGGGCACAATTCAGACAGGTCAGTCAGAACCGGTCCTTTTAAGTCAGGACTCAGAACCAGTCATGCAACCAGCTTTGAGTATGCACTCTGGGCAAAGACAAGGTAGGAGCAAGCTCTAAAATGAAGCTTGGCTGATGAGTGCTGGAATCTGTCAGGAGCCAGTGTGGCTAGAATGCCACCAAGTGGGTCCTCAAGCTTCAGGCTAAGCCTCAGCTGGTGGCTGTGTGAAGGAACAGAAATTCTGAATTAGGATGAATATTAAAATTTAAATTTTGACTGGGCTTTTAAAGACTTGAAAATGAGACCATCTCTCTTAGCTTAAAATGACCAGCTAGAGGATCTATCCTAAGCTGTTGGACAGGGTGGTAGAATGAGCACTAACACGGCACCTTTGAAACACTGGTAGGAGAAAAATAAACCCTTTCCTAATTGTACCAAAACTGCATTCAGTCATCCTGAAACCAGTTCCAGACGCTTTATTTGGACAAATGTTGAACTTCATTTTGGAAGTCAAAAGGAAGCAGTAATGCTTTTTGTGCAAAGACCTGATTCTGTAAAGTCAGAGAATGGGGTCATAGGATCCTCAAACAAAAAAGAGGACAGGGATTTGCCTCCCTGTGGCTCTCACCTCTGGTTCAGTCTGCATTATTTGTGCATTCTTCTTTAAAAGCCAGCAGAAAGTGCCAATGAAACAAGATAAATTTTCACAGCTACCCCCAGGCCAGAAAATGATTCGACAGCTGTCCCACCGGTCAATTGTCATACTTGAGAAAACAGAAACAAGTTGTTTCTAATGCTGGCTAAAAGACTTGAAGCAGAGAAAAGCTATAACTGGGTTCCAGCCAAATCTATAAAGACTAGGCAAAATTCTGGAGGGGGAAGGCTCAGATGACAGTGGGCAATCCAGCAGGCAGTCAAGGCATAAGCAAAATATAGTGAGCAAAAGACTGGGGCTCAGTCTAGCTGATGGGAGTCCTAGGCAAACCTACAGTGTGCTAGTAAGGAGCAGACTGTGACAAGAGGCAGGGGACACTTGGAAGTCCAGGCTGGAGCAGCTGACACAGTATGACAGAAGTGGTGGTGAGAGGCCCTCAGGGACCCTGTCCCCAGGAGGCAACCAGGTCCCAGGTTGGACCAAAACTCCAGATCTTGCAAAAAGCCTGTGGGCCCAGACTTTTGATTGGAACAGGAGTGTAAGACACAAAAGAGATCTCTAAGGGACTAGGGCTGTTTACTTAAGTCCAAAGGCCTGAGCAGAGGACAGTTGGAAGATGGTCGGTGAGTCTGGCCTGGGAAAAGGTAGCAAAACAGAGGTACAGCAGGGACAGAGGACTCTTTGGCCCAGAGAACCTTCTTGGATGACAGCAGCCATCCAATCTCACCCTCTTTCCTCTCTATAAGAAGGCTCTCCTCTCCCTCACTGCCTTTACCTGATTATGTCTGGGCATGTTATAACTCTGACGTGAGCTATTGGAAACCTAACTTTCTACCTGCATATAACGATGTAACACAAGAACCAGGAAACACTGTGAGCATCACACAAGCCACTCAGGACCAATGGGTCACTTGTTGCCACAGCAACCACAATCAAAACAACAATTCCAATTTTCCTAAAGCCGGTATTTAATGATGACTGTGTTACACAGACAGTAACGAATCCCACGGTGCATCATAAACAGAGTTGCTAGTATCCAACATTATCAATGATGGAGAAAAATAATTTGAAACTGGACAAAGTACATTTCTCAAGATGTGTGTGCAGTTCTAGCCAAAAATGCAAGGAGGAAATCTCTCTCTGCTCAGCTTGAAGTCATCGCTATATCCCAGCCTCCTTT
The DNA here is from genome assembly GCF_000754665.1 of Bison bison bison. Classification (NCBI taxonomy): domain Eukaryota; kingdom Metazoa; phylum Chordata; class Mammalia; order Artiodactyla; family Bovidae; genus Bison; species Bison bison. Next base: position 5,266,326 of record NW_011494755.1, read on the forward strand.
TTTCCCTCTTCACTCCAGTTTTGGAGGGATACCTTCATAAATTCTTAAGAAATGTAATAAATTTGCTTTTAAACCCAGATATGCATATCCCTAGCCGTAGGGGTAAATCGGACAGAAATATAATGATTGCTATGAAACGTTCACATTTGGAGTAGATCTAATAACTTTCTTTCATGTGATCAGGGCAAAATATAATCCAGGCTTATCTCTTTGAAGCAGATTGTTCCCTTCTAAATGCCCGATGCAAATGTGAAACACAACCGTCTCTCTCCTTTCCTAGTGTCCCTCTGCGCCAACACCGCCCCTCGCCGCGGGGGGCGGAGGGCGGGGAGGGGAGTAGGACCTGTGCTTTAGCCCACTGCCGCCACCCACTGGTTGGGAAGCCAAGTCACAGCTTCCCTGGCCTTGGGTTTCTTAGTCTTTCTAAAGTCACCTGGCAAAATCATAGCCACTGTGGGATGGAGTAAAAAAGTCCACCAATCTTTCCTCTCTGTTTCAAAGCCTGTTCCCCTTTCCTTCTTCATCCGGGTCTCAGAACAAAAGAGCTGTCTGAACAAGAGGGAAATAAGCAAACAGGAAAGCAGACTTCAGTTTTCTTTTCTACTCTGACTCATCATTTGAGCCAAAGGCTCAAGATCAATTTACTCCAATTCCCACATTACAGTTCAAATTTGCAGGAAGAAACTGGTAATCTGCTAATCAGGTAATTAATTGACACCCTGTGGTCAGGTATCTACCTCTGGACCAATCGGTGGAGTGGGGTTACCTTGCACCAATCAGCTGTCCAGTCTGTCCCCAGAGGCCATTCCCAAAGAGCGGGGGCTCTCAGGAAACTATATTCCTTGGACTCTGACACAGCTCAACCTTCAGTTGTCATGTCTTTCATTTTGTGTGTTATTTTCTTGACTTCAACACTGTAATAGTGTCATACACACAGTTGTAATTAAGTGCCTCTCTTTGGTGGCTTTACCATTTTCTGGCTAAGTGACCATGGGCAATAACCTAGACTCTCTGAGTTTCCACTTTTGTTCACCTATAAAATGAACGTGCCCCATAGGATTTTCATAAAGAGTTTTTAATGACCATCTATGTAAACTATTTAGCATGAGCCCTGGTACACAGTCAGTGCAAAAGTAATATTAACCATTATTATCACCATCACCAGCAGCAGTATCATTTAGTCAGGAAGACCATCTTCAGAGCTTGAAGTTGAGTACCAGATTTATTTCCAGACAAGCTCAGCCTCCCTTGTCCTATTTATCACACCAAATTTAATCAATTGGTCAAGAACTGAAATACTCACTTTTGCTACCCAGGATCTGAGTCCTTGCATCCAGCCTAGCAACTGGAACAAAGTTAGTTCTGGGCAAATTCTACCAGAAACTGGATATGTCAGAGATTCAGAGGGACATCATGTGAGATGAGGGGAAAGAGGCACCTTCTCCAACTTTATGATTCCTAGATGCCGGAGTAGGATTTTTCAGAATGTGAAAGCTAAATAAGCCAGCAGAGATGGAATTCTAAAGGCAAATATGATTCTGTGTCAAGGAGTCTATTTGGGAGGAAAATATTCCCTAAGAGTAGGGAAGCCTGATGTGCTGCAGTCCATGGGGTCACAAAGAGTCGGACATGACTGAGCGACTGAACTGAACTGAAAAGTAGGAATATATTTCAAGGAGCTAATCAATAAACCCTCAAAAAAAGAAGAGGCTCCCTACTGGGATTTTTGTGGGGTTTGATGACATTGCAAAGTAGTCTGGCTATTGGGCTGCCCACATCCTCAAGACCCTAAAGACCAAGTGACTGAGAAAGAGATACATGGCCAAGGTTACTTGGCACCTTCCTTTAGTTGCTCTTTGTAGAAAGAACTTTGCTTACAGATGCAATTGAATAACACTTCAACTGAGTTAATGATCTAAATTAGGATAGGAACACTAGGAGTGGGATGGAAAGACATGCAGGTGAGGCCACTACCCTGGATCTCAGAGAACTGACTACACAATAGACCAGCTCACAGACCCTGGGCACACAATCCAACTTCTATGTAATAGGAGAGAACTGGATAAAATCAATGATTATCAAGCATTTCCACCAAGCCCTGAAGTCCCTCTATAAATCCAGAGGCCACAGCAGGTTTTGGAGGAAAGAGACTAAGGGGTCTAAGCAAGAGTGAGCCTCTGGGTCCCACCCCCACCGCCATAACTCTTTCTCTGCCCTCCTGATGTTTCAGATCAGATTTTATCGAGAAAAATCCTTCTTCTTTTTTTAAAGCAAGGTAAAGAGTTAGATGGTCTCCAAATTCATTTTGGCTCTGACAGTCTATGATTCCAGAGGGAAGGAATGGGATTACTTCAAGAGGCTACGCGGGAGGGTCAACACGAGGTCACGAAAGGCCTGGAGTGCCAGGCTAGGGCACTTGTGGTTTACCCAATAGGGAGCCATGAAAGGGGACTGAGATGACCAGGTCACTGTGCTAGCAAAGCACTCTGAAGGACTGGAGAAGTGGAGGATGCAGTGGGAGCTGGGGGACAGAGCTATTCCAACAATCTCCAGACAGGAAGTAGTTTATCAGTGTTTTATCAGAGAGGTGAAAAACCAGACAAGAAAAATAGATGGGAAAGGGAACAGCCTTCTTCACTAGCCAGCAGCCTCCATTCTGTCTCAGGAATTTTTGTTTGCTTGCTTTTTTTTCTTTTTTTCTGCTAACTCCATTCCCATCCTTAAAAAACAGAATAAAAATGACTCTTTACACTTGGAGCCAATGTTTTGACTGGTTCTCTTACACCAGATGAACACAATGACACCACAGCAAAAGGCATGTCCTCTATAGCTAATTAACAGAGGACAGATAATGTCAATGGTTGGCACCTGTCATAGCCGGATCCCCACCCCTCCATGACCCAGATGCTCTCAAGCTCCCAGCCTGCAGCTGCACCTCCCTAACTGGCTTTGAAGAGGGACTTTCATAATGTCTCCATTCTAGCAGCTTCCTGACCCACGATACCTGTTCCCACTACCAGCTCAGCCAGGGCAGGAAAACCCATAGATGTCCTGGTGGACTTGTTAAAGATGGAAAAGCCATATCCAGGCTTCTGATTTATGATGTGACATGAACTCAACACTTTTCTCATGCTCCTGAATCCAACACTAATGAGCAAAAGCAGATACTTAAAGCTGATGCTAACAGAATATGCCTTAAAAAAAAAAAAAAAAAAGCTACATATGACACCCCTTAACTGTCTGGCAACCTGGCATGCAGAGCTCACTGAGAAGCAGGGCACTGCTTCCTTGACTGTGGCTCTGACCTGACTCTGGAAACAGCTGCCAGCCCATGTTGTGGCATCGAGCTTCTCCTAACACTCCCTTCAGGTTGCCTAACCCTTGCTGAGGTATGTGTATATGCTATTCCTGTGCCAGGAACACCCTTCCCACAGACTCTTATCACTTGTTCACTTGGAACCAGAGTACTGAAATGCAGAATTTTCAGTAATCAATCATGTCTAATTCATGCACTTTGAATTTGAAGGAACAGACCCAGAGAAGGGAAATGCCTTCTCCAGCACACCCAATAATAACCAACGCTAATAGCTATGGATGCTGGGGCCCAGAGGCCATGCTAAATGTTTCACACAAACTATTACCTTCAGTCCCTATAACAATCCTATAAGGTAGTAACAATATACACCTTAATTAATTACCAATGGCACCCACTCCAGTACTTTTGCCTGGAAAATCCCATGGGCGGAGGAGCCTGGTAGGCTGCAGTCCTTGGGGTGGCTAAGAGTTGGACACGACTGAGTGACTTCACTTTCACTTTTCACTTTCATGCATTGGAGAAGGAAATAGCAACCCACTCCAGTGTTCTTGCCTGGAGAATCCCAGGGATAGACGAGCCTGGTGGCTGCCATCTGTGGGGTCGCACAGAGCCGGACACAACTGAGGTGACTTAGCAGCAGCAGCAGCTTAATTCTAGATATGAGAAAACTGAAAGGGGAAATGACTAGTCCAAGTTCTATAGTCTTGATAGTGTCATAAAAAATTCTAGATAGGTGACACCTGGGAGGGTGGGCAGGGAACGAGAGAAAAAGTGTAGCGGAGAGTTCTCTCCACAAATAGTCCATTCACTCCACCTCTCTGAGACTCAGCTGCTGCATCTGTGAACTGAGAACACTTACACTTTGCTGCAAAGCACTATATAAATGAAAGAGAAAATAGTTCTTTTTCCAAAATTAAAATAGGGCTTATTATATGTTTAAAAGAATAATACTCATTTATATTTTTTTTTAAAAGACCATAACACTACAGAAAAAAACATGAAATATTATCCGAACTTCCACTATCCAGATTTATATCTTAATGCTAACTAATACATAACAAGAAAACTGTTTGTGATTACATGTGTGGACATACAATTATTAATCAATGGGATCATACTGTTCATGCTGTTTTGTGATCTATTTTTTTCATTCAAGTTATTCAAGTTATAAAAATCAAAAAAGTCTATTTTCAGGAGGACATTCTTCTGAGTTTAGATCAGCCCTGTGAAATCTAAAACAAATAATCCTAAAATTTATACAGAACCACAGAAGACCTGAATTGCAGAAGCAATCCGGAAGAAAAAGAATAAAGCTGGAGGCATAATCCTCCCAGATTTTAGACAATAATACAAAGCTATAGTAATCAAAATAGCATGGTACTGGCACAAAAACATACAGACAGATCAATGGAACATAATAGAATGCCCATAAATAAACCTATACACTATGGTCAATTAATCTTTGACAAAGGAAGCAAGAATATACAATGGAGAAAAGACATCTCTTCAATAAGTGGTGCTGGGAAAACTGAACAGCTACATTGTTTTTTAATGAAGTTAGCACATTCTATCCAGAGAAGGCAATGGCACTCCACTCCAGTACTCTTGCCTGGAAATTCCCATGGATGGAGGAGCCTGGTGGGCTGCAGTCCATGGGGTCGCTAGGAGTCGGACACGACTGAGCGACTTCACTTTCACTTTTCATTTTCATGCATTGGAGAAGGAAATGGCAACCCACTCCAGTGTTCTTGCCTGGAGAATCCCAGGGACAGGGGAGCCTGGTGGGCTGCCATCTATGGGGTCGTACAGAGTCGGACACGACTGAAGCGACTTAGCAGCAGCAGCAACAGCAGAACATTCTATCACACCATACACAACAATAAACTCAAAATGGATTACAGACCCGAATATAAGACATGACACCATAAAACTCCTAGAAGAAAACACAGGCAAAATATCCTGACATAAACTGTGGCAATATTTCTTAGATCAGTCTCCCAAGGCAAAAAAATAAAAGCAAAAATAAACAAATGGGACCTAATTAAACAGAGCAAAGGAAATCATAAACAAAACAAAATTACAACCTATAGAATGGGAGAAAATATTTGCAAACAATGCAACTGACAAGGGCTTAATTTCCAAAATATAAAAACAGCTCATATTCCTCAATTAAAAAAATAACACAATCAAGAAATGGGCTGAATACCTAAATAGACATTTCTCCAAAGAATATGTATAGATGGCCAACAGGCATATAAAAAAATGCCCAGCATCACTAATTATTAGAGAAATACAAATTGAAACTACAGTCAGATTATTACCTCAAACCAGTGAGAACAGACATCATCAAAAAGCCTACAGATTCCCAGTCACCCACCCCAGCCTCTACTGGAGATTCTCCAAGACCAACAGTTTGTGGGTCGTCCACCTGGCACCGCCAGCATGGCATTCAACTTCCATGCACACGTGTAGAACGAGCTCCCAAATATGCCTTCTGCATTCCTAGCCACCAGCTCCAATCTCTCCCGGAGACTCACAAAGACTGGCAGAGATCAAGCCCTGAGCCTTTGGGGTGGGAGCACTGACTCCAAGGCCCTAGATTACCAGAGAACTAACCCTGCTGCTGCTGCTGCTGCTGCTGCTGCTGCTGCTGCGTCGCTTCAGTCGTGTCCGACTCTGTGCGACCCCATGGACTGCAGCCTACCAGGCTTCTCCGTCCACGGGATTCTCCAGGCAAGAAAACGAGTGGGTTGCCATTTCCTTCCCTAGGGAGTATCAAATAGTGAGAACTCACACAAAGGAAACCACTTGAATACAAGACCCGGCATCACCCAACCACCAGTAGCACCCTGTGCAGGATGCCTCATCTTAACAACAAACAAAACAAAAATACAAATCCAATCATCAGCAGACAGGACTACCACCTCACTCACCCTTGCCCATCAGAGGAAAAAAAAAAAAAAAAAAACTCAGCATAAAGTTCACCCTATACGAAGCTTACACAAACCACTGGACCAACCATAGGAGGGCAGAAACCAAAAGAAAGAAAGAACTTCACCTTGAAGCCTGGGAAAAGGAGACATCAAACACAATAAGTTAAATAATAATAATAATAATGAAAAGGCAGAGAAATACTACACAAATGAAGGAACAAACTAGAAACACAGAAGTCCAAATAATGAAGAGGAAATAGGCAAGCTACCTGAAAAAGAATTCAGAATAACAATAGTAAAGATGATCAAAAACCTTGGAAACAGAATGGAGAAAATGCAAGAATCAATTAACAAAGACCTAAGAAGAATTAAAGAATAAACATACAGAGACAAACAACACAACTACTGAAATTTAAAAATACTCTAGAAGGAATCAATAGCAGAATATCTGAAGCAGGAAAATCAATCAGTGAGCTGGAAGATAAGATGGTCAAAATAACTTCTGAAGAGCAGAATAAAGTAAAAGAATGTAAAGAACTGAGGATAGTCTCAGAGACCTCTGGGACCATATCAAACGCACCAACATTAGAATTATAGGGGTCCCAGAAGAAGGACGGAGAAGGCAATGGCAACCCACTCCAGTACTCTTGCCTGGAAAATTCCATGGACAGAGGAGCCTGGTAGGCTGCAGTCCATAGGGTTGCTAAGAGTCAGACACGACTGAGCAAACTTCACTTTCACTTTTCACTTTCATGCATTGGAGAAGGAAATGGCAACCCACTCCAGTGTTCTTGCCTGGAGAATCCCAGGGACAGGGGAGCCTGGTGGGCTGCCGTCCATGAGGTCACACAGAGTCGGACACAACTGAAGTGACTCAGCAGCAGCAGAAGAAGAAGAAAAGAAAGGGTATGAGAAAATTTTTGAAGAGATTATAGTTGAAAATTTCCCCAAAATGGAAAAGGAAATAGTCAATCAAGTCCGAGAGGCACAAAAAGTCCCATACAGGATAAACCCAAGGAGAAACACACCAAGACACATACTAATCGAACTAACAAAGACTAAACACAAAGAAAGAATATTAAAAGCAGCAAAGAAGAAGGAACAAGTAACATACAAAGGAAACTCCATATGTTTAACAGCTGATCCTTCAGCAGAAACTCAGCAGGTCAGAAAGGAATGGCAGGATATATTTAAAGCACTGAAAGGGAAAAATCTACAACCAAGCTTACTGAACCTGGCAAGGATCTCATTCAAACTTGATGGAGAAATGAAAAGCTTTTCAGACAAGCAAAAGTTAAGAGAATTCAGTACCACTAAACCGGCTTTACAACAAATGTTAAATGGACTTACATAATCAAGAAATACAAAAGAAGCAAAAGATCTACAAAATCAACCCCAAACAATTAAGAGAATGGCAATAGGGACATATATATCAATAATTGCTTTAAATGTAAATGGATAAATGCTCCAACCAAAAGACACAGACTGGCTGAATGCATACAAAAACAATACCCATATTTATTCTGTCTACAAGAAACCCATTTCAGACCTCAAGACACATATAGACTGAAAGTGAGAGGATGGAAAAATACATTCCATGCAAATGGGAAGCAAAAGGAAGCTGGAGTAGCAATCTTCATATCAGACAAAATAGACCTTAAAATAAAGAAGATTACAAGAGATAAGGAAGGACACTATATAATCATCAAGAGATCAATCCAAAAGGAAGACATAACAATTTTAAATATCTATGCACTCAAAAAGATGTCCTTTTCATTATAGGGGACTGGAATGCAAAAGTAGGAAGTCAAGAAACACCTGGAGTAACAGGCAAATTTGGCCTTGAAATATGGAATGAAGCAGGGCAAAGACTAATACAGTTTTGCAAAGAAAATGCACTGGTCATAACAAACACCCTCTTCCAACAACACAAGAGAAGATTCTACACATGGACATCACCAGATGGTCAACACTAAAATCAGATTGATTAAATTCTTTGCAGCCAAAGATGGAGAAGCTCTATATAGTCAGTAAAAACAAGACCAGGAGCTGACTATGGCTCAGACCATGAACTCCTTATTGCCAAATTCAGACTTAAATTGAAGAAAGTAGGGAAAACCACTAGACCATTCAGGTATGACCTAAATCAAATCCCTTATGATTATACAGTGGAAGTGAGAAATAGATTTAAGGGCCTAGATCTGATAGATAGAATGCCTGATGAACTATGGAATGAGGTTTGTGACATTGTATAGGAGACAGGGATCAAGACCATCCCCATGGAAAAGAAATGCAAACAAGCAAAATGGCTGTCTGGGGAGGCCTTACAAATAGCTGTGAAAAGAAAAGAAGCAAAAAAGCAAAGGGGAAAAGGAAAGATATAAGCATCTGAATGCAGAGTTCCAAAGAATAGCAAGGAGAGATAAGAAAGCCTTCTTCAGCGATCAATGCAAAGAAATAGAGGAAAACGACAGAATGGGAAAGACTAGGGATCTCTTCAAGAAAATCAGAGATACCAAAGGAACATTTCATGCAAAGATGAGCTCAATAAAGGACAGAAATGGTATGGACCTAACAGAAGCAGAAGATATTAAGAAGAGGTGGCAAGAATACACAGAAGAACTGTACAAAAAAGATCTTCACGACCCAGATAATCACGATGGTGTGATCACTGACCTAGAGCCAGACATCCTGGAATGTGAAGTCAAGTG
>NW_011494755.1:5276694-5285127 GCF_000754665.1 Bison bison bison
GAGGCCCTTGGACTGCAAGGAGATCCAACCAGTCCATTCTGAAGATCAGCCCTGGGATTTCTTTGGAAGGAATGATGCTAAAGCTGAAACTCCAGTACTTTGGCCACCTCATGCGAAGAGTTGACTCTTTGGAAAAGACTCTGATGCTGGGAGGGATTGGGGGCAGGAGGAGAAGGGGATGACAGAGGATGAGATGGCTGGATGGCATCACTGACTCAATGGATGTGAGTCTCAGTGAACTCCGGGAGTTGGTGATGGACAGGGAGGCCTGTCGCGCTGCAATTCATGGGATCTCAAAGAGTCGGACACGATGGAGCGACTGATCTGATCTGATGCACCCAACATAGGAGCACCTCAATACACAAGACAAACACTAACAGACATAAAAGGAGAAATTGACAGTAACACAATAATAGTAGGAGACTTTAACACCCCACTCACACCAATGGACAGATCATCAAAATAGAAAATTAATAAGGAAATACAAGTCTTCCATGATACATTAAATGAGATGGATCTCACTGATATCTTCAGGACATTCCATCCAAATGCAGAAGAATACAGCTTCTTCTCAAGTGCACATGGAACATTCTCCAGGATAGACCACATCTTGGTTCACAAATCAAACCTCAGTAAATTTAAGAAAACTGAAGTCATATCAAGCATCTTCTCCAACCACAACACTATTAGACTAGATATCAATTACAAGGAAAAAACTGTAAATAAAACAACCACATGGAGAATAAACAATACATTCCTAAATAAACAACAGGTTATTGAAGAAATCAAAAGGGAAATCAAAACATTTCTAGAAACAAATGACAATGAAAGCACGGCAACTCAAAACCCATGGGATGCAGCAAAAGCGGTCCCAAGAGGGACGTCTATAGCAATACAACCTCCCTCAAGAAATAAGAAAAACATTGAATAGACAACCTAACTTTACACCTAAAACAACTGAAAAAAGATGAACAAAAAAACACCAAAATTAGTAGAATGAAAAAAATCATAAAGATCCAAACAGAAATAAATGAAAAAGAAATAAAAGAAACAATAGTAAAGATTAATAAAACTAAAAACTGGTTCTTTGAGAAGATAAACAAAATTGACAAACCACTAGCCAGACTCTTCAATAAAAAAAGAGGGAAGAATCAAATCAACAAAACTACAAATAAAAACGGAGAGGTTACAACAGACAATGCAGAAATATAAAGGATTATAAGAGACTATTATGAACAACTATATGGCAATAAAATAGATAACCTGGAAGAAATGGACAGATTCTTAGAAAAATTCAATCTTCCAAAACTAAATCAGAAAGATATAGAAATTATGAAAAACCCAGTTACAAGCACTGAAATTGAAGCTGTGATCAAAAATCTCCCAAAGAACAAAAGCCCAAGACCAGATGGCTTCACAGGAGAATTCTACCAAACATTTAGAGAAGAGCTAATGCCTAAACTTCTACAGAAAGTGAAAGTGAAGTCACTCAGTTGTGTCTGACTCTTTGTGACCCCATGGACTATAGCCCATCAGGCTCCTCTGTCCATAGGATTTTCCAGGCAAGAGTGCTGGAGTGCATTGCCATTTCCTTCTCCAGGGGATCTTCCCGACCCAGGAATCGAACCCGGGTCTCCCGCATTGCAGGCAGACGCTTTACCTTCTGAGCCACCAGGGAAGCCCCTAAACTTCTAAAACTCTTTCAAAAAATTGCAGAGGAAGGAACACTTTCAAGCTCATTCTACAAGGCCACCATCACCCTGATACCAAAACCAGCCAAAGACAAAGTTAGTAGTGGACAGGGAAGCCTGGCGTGCTGCAGTCCACGGGGTCATAAACAGTCGGACATGACTGAGCAACTGAACTGAACTGAACAGGCCAATATCACTGATGAACATAATCCTCAACAAAATTTTAGCAAACAGAATTCAGCAACACATCTAAAAGCTCACACACCATGATCAAGTTGGATTTATTCCAGGGATGCAAGGATTCTTCAATATATGCAAATCAACCAATGTGATATACCATATTAACAAACTGAAAGATAAAAACCATATGATAATCTCAAAAGATGCAGAAAAAGCCTTTGACAAATTTCAGCACCCAATTATGATTAAAACTCTTCCAAAAATGGGCACAGAAGGAACCTACCTCAACATAGTAATGGCCATACATGATAAGCCTACAGCAAACATTATTCTCAATGGTGAAAAACTGAAAGCATTCCCCCTAAGATCAGGAACAAGACAAGGGTGTCCACTTTCACCACTATTATTCAACATAGTTTTGGAAGTCCTAACTACAGCAATCAGAGAAGAAAAAGAAATAAAAGGAATCCAGATCATAAAAGAAGTAAACCTCTCATTGTCTGTAGATGACATGATGCTATACATAGAAAACCCTAAAGATAGTATCAGAATATTACCAGAGCTAATCAGTGAATTTAGAAAATTTGCAGGATACAAAATCAATATACAGAAATCACATGCATTTCTATATACTAACAATGAAAAATCAGAGCAAAATTAAGGAATCAATCCCATTCACCACTGTGACAGAAAGAATTAAATGTCTAGGAATAAATTTACCTAAGGAGACAAAAGAACTATACACAGAAAATTATAAGACACTGATGAAAGAAATCAAAGATGACAAAACAGATAGCTTCCATGTTCCTGGGGAGGAACATAAATTGAAGAATCAATATTATGAAAATGACTATACTACCAAATGCAATCTACAGATTCAATGTGATCCCTGTCAAACTACCAATGGCATTTTCCACAGAACTAGAACAAAAAAATTTCACAATTCATATGGAAACATGAAAGACCCCGAATAGACAAAGCAGTCTTGAGAAAGAAGAATGGAGTTGGACAAATCAACCTTCCTGACTTTAGATTATACTACAAAGCTACAGTCATCAAGACAGTATGGTACTGGCACAAAAACAGAAAGATAGACCAATGGAACAAGACAGAAAGCCCAGAAATAAACCCATGCACCTACGGGTGCACCTTATTTTTGACAAAGGAGGCAAGAATATACAACAGGGCAAAGACAGCCTCTTTGATATATGGTGCTGGGAAAACTGGACAACTACATGTAAAAGAATGAAATTAAAACACTTCCTAACACCAAACACAAAGATAAACTCAAAATGAATTAAAGACCTACATGTAAGACCAGAAACTATAAAACTCTCAGAGGAAAACATAGGCAGAATGCTCGATGACATAAAGCAAAGCAAGATCCTCTATGACCCACTTCCTAGTAATGGAAATAAAAACAAAAGTAAACAAGTGGGACCAGATTAAACTTAAAAGCTTTTGCACAGCAAAGGAAACTATAAGCAAGGTGAAAAGACAACCTTCAGAATGGGGTTGGAAAATAATAGCAAATGAAAAAACTGACAAAGGATTAATTTCCAAAATATACAAGCAGCTCATACAACTCAATAACAGAAAAACAAACAACCTAATCAAAAAGTGGGGAAAAGACCTAAACTGACATTTCTCCAAAGAAGACATACAGATGGCTAACAAACACAAAGATGCTCAACATCACTCATTATTAGAGAAATGCAAAACAAAACTACAATGAGATATCACCTCACACCAGTCAGAATGGCCATCATCAAAAAGTCTACAAAAAGTAAATGCTGGAGACGGTGTGGAGAAAAGGGAACCCTCTTGCATTTTGGTGGGAATGTAAATTGATACAGCCATTATGGAAAACGGTACTGAGATTCCTTAAAAAACTAGGAATAAAACCACCATATGACCCAGCAATCCCACTGCTAGGCATATACCCTGAGGAAACCAAAATTTAAAAAGACACATGTATCCCATTGTTCATTGCAGTGCTATTTACAATAGCTAGAACATGGAAGCAACCTAGATGTCCATTCACAGATGAATGGATAAAGCAGTTGTGGTACATATACACAATGGAATATTACTCAGCCATAAAAAGGAATGCATTTGAGTCAGTTCTAGTGAGGTGGATGAATCTAGAGCCTATTATACAGAGTGAAGTAAGTCAGAAAGAGAATGATAAATATCGTATTCTAACGCATATATACAGAATCTAGAAAAATGGTACTGAAGAATTTATTTACAGAGCAGCAATGGAGAAACTGACCTTTTCCAGTCCTGTGGCCACTGCTGAGTTTTCCAAATTTGCTGGCATATTGAGTGCAGCACTTTCACAGCATCATCTTTCAGGATTTGAAAGAGCTCAACTGAATTCCATCACCTCCACTAGCTTTGTTCGTAGTGATGCTTTCTAAGGCCCACTTGACTTCACATTCCAGGATGTCTGGCTCTAGGTCAGTGATCACACCATCGTGATTATCTGGGTCGTGAAGATCTTTTTTGTACAGTTCTTCTGTGTATTCTTGCCACCTCTTCTTAATATCTTCTGCTTCTGTTAGGTCCATACCATTTCTGTCCTTTATCGAGCCCATCTTTGCATGAAATGTTCCCTTGGTATCTCTAATTTTCTTGACGAGATCTCTAGTCTTTCCCATTCTGTTGTTTTCCTCTATTTCTTTGCATTGATTGCTGAGGAAGGCTTTCTTATCTCTCCTTACTATTCTTTGGAATTCTGCATTCAAATGGGTGTATCTTTCCTTTTCCCCTTTGCTTTTCACTTCCCTTCTTTTCACAGCTATTTGTAAGGCCTCCTCAGACAGCCATTTTGCTTTTTTGTCATTTCTTTTTCTTGGGGATAGTCTTGATTCCTGTCTACTGTACAATGTCACAAACCTCTGTCCATAGTTCATCAGGCACTCTGTCTATCAGATCTAGTCCCTTAAATCTATTTCTCACTTCCACTGTATAATCATAAGGGATTTGATTTAGGTCATACCTGAATGGTCTAGTGGTTTTCTCCACTTTCTTCAATTTAAGTCTGAATTTGGCAATAAGGAGTTCATGATCTGAGCCGCAGTCAGTTCCCAGTTTTGTTTTTGCTGACTGTATAGAGCTTCTCCATCTTTGGATGCAAAGAATATGATCAATCTGATGGATGGGGCGGGGGGCACCTAGCATGCTGCAGTTCATGGGGTTGCAAAGAGTAGGACACGACTGAGCAACTGAACTGAACTGAACAGGATGGAGAAACAGACATAGAGAATAAACTTATGGACATAGGGAGAGGGGAGGAGAGGGTGAGATGAATGGAAAGAGTAATATGGAAACTTACATTACCATATGTAAAATAGATAGCCAATGGGAATTTGCTATATAGCTTAGGAAACTCGAACAGGGGCTCTGTATCAACCTAGAGGGGTGGTACGGGGAGGGAGATGGGAGGGAGGTTCAAAAGGGTGGAGATATATATATATACCTATGGCCGATTCATGTTGACGTTTGACAGAAAACAACAAAATTCTGTAAAGTAACTATCCTTCAATTAAAAAATAGTTAATTTTTTTAAAAAAGAGAAAAAATAAAGACAAAAAAAAAAAAACTCTACAAATAATAAATGCCAGAGAGGATGAGGAAAAAAGGGAGCCCTCCTACACTGTTGATGGGAATGTAAATTGGTGCAGCCATTATGGAAAACATTCTAGAGGTTCCTTAAAAAACTAGAGTTACCATATGATCTAGTTATCTCACTTCTGGGCATAATCTGATACAGATGAAAACTCTAATTCAGAAAGATACACACAGCCCAGTGTTCACAGCAGCACTATTCACAATAGCCAAGACACGGAAGCAACCGAAATGTCCATCAACCTATGAATGGATAAGGAAGATGTGGCATATATACAATGGAATAGTACCCAGCCATAAGAAAGAATGAAATGTCATTTGGAGCAATATGGATGGACATAGAAATTATTATACTAAGTGAAGTAAGTCAGACAAAGACAAATGCATGATATCACTTACATGTGGAATCTAAAAAATAATACAAATGAACCTAGTTACAAAACAGAAACTGACTTACAGACACAGAAAACAAACTTATGGTTACCAAAAGGGAAGTGGGGAGGGATAAATCAGGGATTTGGGGTTAACAGACATGAAAATCAAAGTGTTAGTCGCTTAGTCATGCCCAAGTCTTTGCAACCCTATGGACTACAGCCTGCCAGGCTCCTCTGTCCATGGAATTCTCCAGGCAAGAATACTGGAGTAGGTTGCCATTCCTTCTCCAGGGGATCATCCTGACCCAGGGACTGAATCTAGGTCTCCTGAACTGTGGGCAGATTCTTTACCATCTGAGCCACAGAAAGTCAACAGACATAAACTTCTATATTTAAAATAGATAAACCACAAGTATTGACTGAAGAGAGCAGTTATTCAGCATCTTGAAATAATCTCTAATGGAAAAGAATATAGATAGCCACCTGAATACTTTGCTGTATACCTAAAATTAATACAATATTGTAAATCAATCATACTTCAATTAAAAAAAAAAAAAACAAAAAGGTCAGCACTGTGAAAAGAACCAAGTGGTTTATTTACCATCCTCTTTATGGCTGCTCCTTGGAGGTGCATCGCCAGCTACAGTGGTGCAGCCTGTGCCCTGTACAGAGGCCAGGAGAACACATGGGAGCTGAAAGGCATCCTGCCCTAGTCTCCAGGCTTAGCCCCTAGCTACAACATCCAGGAAAGGGCCCTTGTGTGATTTGCACGAAAGCAGTGTGTGTGCTGGCCTCTGAAAAGGGCTAAAACTAGCCATGGAGACCCTAGAGCCAGACAGCCTGCTTCTGAGGGCTGCTGGAACAGCAAAAGCAAGCAGAGCTGGCGCCATCCATCTGCCATGTCTGTACCAGACCACTATGGCAGGCACAGAGCAGGCTCTTAGAATGTGTGCTAAGTCTGTTCTGCTCTATGCATGGAATGCTTGTGGTGGTTTCATTCTCTTCCTCTAAGCAAATTTTAGGAAAATATTCAAGTGATAGGAAACTGAGCAAACCTTAGGCCCAAACACTGCTCGTGTCTTGCTGGAGAGAACCCGAGGTAAAAAATCCAATTTCCTGTTCGGCTGTCCCTGGGGGTCTCTGTATGTACCCAGAGTTCACCAAGTCCCTATAAAACAGCTACAGGGCAAATTTGTTTTCTATTGCTGCATAACAAATGACTCCAAAATTTAGCAGGTGAAAAAAAAAAAAAAACAAGCATTTCTCATCCCAAAGTTTCTGCACATCAGGAATCACATCAAGTTAGCAGGGTGCTTCTAGTGTAAGGTCACCCATGAGGTCGCTGTGAAGCTGTCAGCCAGGGCTGCAGTTGTCTCAAGGTGCAACTAGGGCTGGAAACTCTGCTTCCAAGCTTATCTATGTGGCGGCAGGCAAGCTTCAGCTCCTTTCCATGTGGGCCTCCCTACTGGGCTGCTTCGTAACATGGCAGCTCACTTACCCCAGCACCAGGGAAGCCCAGAAAGAAGAGAAGGAAAGCGGAAAGGGGAGGAGCACAGACGGAAGAGGAAGAGAGAGGAGAGGCTACAGTATTTCTGTACCCTAATCTCAGGAACGACATCATATCACTTTTGCTGTACTCATTTCATTAGAAGTGAGTCACTGGGTCCACCCTACACACAAGGGGAGGAAATTACAGAAATGCACCAACCTCCATCCTCTTGCCTGGAACATAAATATAGTAGTTAGAATCCTGCCAGATATTTTGGCTGGTAAGGATAAGGGCAAGACCCTAGGGATAGTGGATCAGAACACAGGAAGGAGAAGCCTCAGTCTCTGCTGATTTCATCACATCATCATCACTGCCTCTTACTCAAAAGAATAAAACCTAGGTATTAAAGCCACTTCTGAGTTTCTTTCATTTGCAGGCGAGTCTAATCTTACCTGATTTAGGTTGTTCAGTTCAGTTCAGTTCAGTCGCTCAGTCATGTCCAACTCTTAGTGACCCCAAGAATCGAAGCACACCAGGCTTCCCTGTCCATCACCAATTCCCGGAGTTTACCCAAATTCATGTCTGTCAAGTCGGTGATGTCATCCAGCCATCTCATCCTCTGTCATCCCCTTCTCCTCCTGCCTCCAATCCCTCCCAGCATCAGGGTCTTTTCCAATGAGTCAACTCTTCACATGAGGTGGTCAAAGTATTGGAGTTTCAGCTTCAATGTCAGTCCTTCCAATGAACACCCAGGACTGATCTCCTTTAGGATGGACTGGTTGGATCTCCTTGCAGTCCAAGGGACTCTCAAGAGTCTTCTCCAACACCACAGTTCAAAAGCATCAATTCTTCGGCGCTCGGCTTTCTTCACAGTCCAACTCTCACATCCATACATGACCACTGGAAAAACCATAGCCTTGACTAGACGGACCTTTGATGGCAAAGTAATGTCTCTGCTTTTTAACATGCTGTCTAGGTTGGTCATAACTTTCCTTCCAAAACTAATAGAGTTTTGCCAAGAGAACGCACTGGTCATAGCAAACACCCTCTTCCAACAACACAAGAG
>NW_011494755.1:5285227-5291251 GCF_000754665.1 Bison bison bison
GATTGATTATATTCTTTGCAGCCAAAGATGGAGAAGCTCTACACAGTCAGCAAAAACAAGACCAGGAGCTGACTGTGGCTCAGATCATGAACTCCTTAGTGCAAAATTCAGACTGAAATTGAAGAAAGTAGGGAAAACCACTAGACCATTCAGGTATGACCTAAATCAAATCCCTTATGACTATACAGTGGAAGTGAGAAATAGATTTAAGGGACTAGATCTGATAGACAGAATGCCTGATGAACTATGGACTGAGGTTCGTGACACTGTACAGGAGACAGGGATCGAGACCATCCCCATGGAAAAGAAACGCAAAAAAGCAAAATGGCTGTCTGGGGAGGCCTTACAAATAGCTGTGAAAAGAAGAGAAGCAAAAAGCAAAAGAGAAAAGGAAACATATAGGTTGTTAGCTAAACTCAATTAGGGTTTAGATTCAAGCAGCATTTATTTCTTTTACAGATGGGTCACCTAAACTCAGAGAGGTAAAGTACTGATAATTCACCTAACATCACTCAGAGATGATCAGGAATGAGACCCACACTACTTATCTTCAAATTTACCCAAGCTGGTTCTGAGTGTCCCCAAAGTTTGTTGAACACTCAAGGCTCTGTTTAAGATGTTCCTGGCAGCTGGAAAAGTCCTGACTCCCTCAGGCTATGTATTTGTACCAGAACATTCCCTGCTCTGTTTCTCTGCGTACCAAGTAAACAAATGAAATAGAGGAAGAAAATCATTTTGGATTAATTGATGACTTTCAGCTCAAAAATTTTTGTCTTATGCGCACTCAAGACAGTAGCCATGGAAACCCTCATTTCATTTCCTTGGTCCATCTTTGTACACCATTCCCTCTTTTGGAGGCCAAAAGTTAGCAGCAGCTATTAAGTATGTTCTGGAGAGCAGCAAGGTAGGACAAGTTTTCAAAGAACCTTAGTACACACATTTGTAACTCAGAAATGATCATGTTTTCATTACAGAGTTGTCTCAGAAAGTTTGCCTCTTAAGAAAGAGCATTTCACCCCACTTGCCGGAAATGTTAGCAGAGCCATTCAAGACAGAATCATAGCTGCGACATTAAACATTTTATTTTGCAGAGGACACACTTGGTGCCCTTACCCAGCCACACCCTTGCTCTAGGAATGACCATGTTTAATTAAAGCCTACTAAAGGGCTGGGCCTGAACTATCTTATTTCAACTATGTGCCCCTACTTCCACAGTCTTGGGTGGGTGAAGCTTGGTTTGTCATTTCAGCCAGGAAAACCATTGTATCAATTAAGAATCTTCCTTTTAAACATGCCATCCACCTTGTTAGCTCAGTGGGTAAAGAATCAGCCTGCAATGCAGGGGACTACTTGCAATGCAGGAGACCCGAGTTTGATCCCTGGGTCAGAAGATCCCCTGGAGAATGAAATGGCAACCCACTCCAGTATTCTTGCCTGGAAAATACCATAGACAGAGGAGCCTGGCGAGCTACAGTCCATGGAGTTGCAAGAGTTAGACATGACTTAGCCACTTAACCACCACCTCTTAAGCATAGGCAGAGCATTCTATGCATAAATCACAGCAAGATCCTCTATGACCCACCTCTTACAGTAATGGAAATAAAAACAAAAATAAACACGTGAAACCTAATTAAACTTAAAAGCTTTTGCACAGCAAAGGAAACTATAAACAAGGTGAAAAGACAAGCCTCAGAATGGGTAAAATAACAGCAAATGAAACAAGTGACAAAGGATTAATTTCCAAAATATACAAGTAGCTCATACAAGTCAATACCAGGAAAACAACACAATCAAAAAAGTGGAAAAAGACCTAAACAGACATTTCCTCCAAGAAGACATACAGATGGCTAATAAGCACATGGAAATATGCTCAACATCACTCATAATTAGAGAAATGCAAATCAAAACTACAATGAGATGTCACCTCACACCAGTCAGAATGGCCATCACCAAAAAGTCTACAAACAACAAATGCTGGAGCATGTGTGAAGAAAAGGGAACCCTCTTGCACTGTTGGTGGGAATGTAAGCCACTATGGAAGACAGTATGAAGAAGTGAAGTGGTTCAGTCGTGTCCGACTCTTTGTGACCCCATGGACTGTAGCCTATCAGGCTCCTCCGTCCATGGGATTTTCCAGACAAGAGTGCTAGAGTGGATTGCCATTTCCTTCTCCAGGGGACCTTCCCAACCCAGGAATCGAACCTGGGTCTCCCGCATTGCGGGCAGATGCTTTACCGTCTGAGCCACCAGGGAAGCCACTGGAAGACAGTATGGAGATTCCTTAAAAAACTAGGAATACAACTAGGAATAAAACCACCATATGACCCAGCAATCCCACTCCTAGGCATATACCCTGAGGATACCCTAAAATTGAAAAGGACACATGTACCCCGGTGTTCCTTGCAGCACTACTTAGAATAGCTAAATCATGGAAGCAACCAAGATGTCATTGGCAGATGAATCGATAAAGCTATGATACATATATACAATGGAATATTACTCAGTCATAAAAAGGAATGCATCTGAGTCAGTTCTATGAGGTGGATGAACCTGGAGCCCATTATACAGAGTGAAGCAAGAAAGAGAAAAACAAATATTGTACAATAATATGCATATATATCGAATCTAGAAAGATGGTACTGATGAAATTATTCGCAGGGCAACAATAGAGACACAGACGCAGAAAACAGATTTATGAGACTTGGAGCTGGGGGAGGAAGGAGAGGGTGGGTTGTACGGGGAGAGGAACATGGAAACATAAATTACCATATGTAAAATAGACAGCCAATGGGAATCTGCTATATGACTTGGGGAATTCAAACTAGGGCTCTGTAACAACCTAGAGGGGTGAGATGGGGAGGGAGGTGAGAGGGAGGGGATATAAGTATACCTATGGCTGATTCATGTTGATGTTTGGCAGGAACCAACACAATACTGTCAAGCAATTTCCTTCAATTAAAAATAAATAAATTTAAAAATAAAAAAATCTTCCTCTTGAAAGTATAAAGTAAGAGATGCAGAAAATCATTAATTGATGGCAAGCAGTTAAACTAAAAAGTCATGTAGCATTAGAGCTGGAGCTACCCTTTATGGACAAGCATATAAGAAAAATGGGGAGAAAAAAAAAGTCTACAAAAAAGTGGAAGATTGGCTTAGATAAACAGAGGGAAAAAAAAGAAAACCCAGAGAGAGAGGAAGAAAGCAGCCACTTCAGTTTCTAATGGCTTCCCAGTTCTCAGCTCTTATCTCCACAGGTGAGCTTATGCTCCATTCCTGTGTCATTCCTAAGGGTCTTTCCTGCATCTAGAGTCTAACTAGCTTTCTGCTCCTTGCTGCAATGATGCATCTTCACCTTATAAATCCTTTCCACTTTATATTATCCTGTTTGCTTTTTCCTATATCCTGGAAGACTAGCAGATTAGGAAAGGTAACTTAACCTCGCCCTTTTACAAGATAGGGAAATGAGTCTCTGGGAGAGAGGGGAAGGAGCTTTTCTAAGATTATTCACCCAGGTAGCTATAAGAGGAAGGAAATGGCAACCCACTCCAGTGTTCTTGCCTGGAGAATCCCAGGGATGGGGGAGCCTGGTGGGCTGCCGTCTATGGGGTCGCACAAAGTCGGACACGACTGAAGTGACTTGGCAGCATATAAGAGGCAGAACCTGAACTCAAGTTTTCTGATTCAAGGCCAGATATTTCACCTACCATGTCATGTGATCAAGAAAACCAGAAACTCAGAGTGAATTTGACTGCAATTCCCATAATTCTCTTGGGTATTCAGGTTTCAGGAAGAAACAGATAGATGTGGATCCTCGATGGTGAGAGAAACAAGCCAAACCATGAAACCTGTTTTATTTTAATTATTTAATTAATTGGTTTCTATCCCCTTTGGACCACAGACTGGAAACTCAGATACTTACAGGTGCCAGGCAGATAAAGAAAAGAGGGAAACAAGCCAGTGTGGGACAGATGGAAAAGGGGTTCAGCTCAGTTCAGTCACTTAGTCATGTCCAACTCTCTGCGACCTCATGGATTACAGCACACCAGGCCTCCCTGTCCATCACCAAATCCTGGAGCTTACTCAAACTCATGTCCATCGAGTCAGTGATGCCATCCAACCATCTCATCCTCTGTCATCCCCTTCTCTTCCTGCCTTCAATCTTCCCCAGCATCAGGGTCTTTTCCAATGAGTCAGTTCTTCCCATTAGGTGGCCATAATATTGGAGCTTCAGCTTCAGCATCAGTCTTTCCAGTGTTATTCAGGACTGATATCCTTTAGGATGGACTGGATGGATCTCCTTGCAGTTCAAGGGACTCTCAAGAGTCTTCTCCAACATCACAGCTCAAAAGATCAATTCTTCAGCACTCAGCTTTCTTTATAGTCCAACTCTCAAATCCATACATGACTACTGGAAAAACCATAGCTTTGATTAGATGGACCTTTGTTGGCAAAGTAATGCCTCTGCTTTTTAATATGCTATCAAGGTTGGTCATAGCTTCTCTTCCAAGGAGCAAGGATCTTTTCATTTCATGGCTGCAGTCACCATCTGCAGTGATTTTGGAGCCCAAGAAAATAAAGTCTGTCACTGTTTCCATTGTTTCCCCACCTATTTGCCATGAACTGATGGGACTGGGAGGCCTGGCATGCTGCAATGGGGTCACAAAGAGTAGGACATGACTGAGCAACTGAACTGAACTGAACTGATGGGACTGGATGCCGTGATCTTAGTTTTTTAAATGCTGAATTTTAAGCCAACTTTTTCACTCTCCTCTTTCACTTTCATCAAGAGGCTCTTTAATTCTTCTTCACTTTCTGCCATAAGGGTGGTGTCATCTGAGTATATGAGGTTACTGATATTTCTCCCGGCAATCTTGATTTCAGCTTGTGCTTCACCCAGCCCAGTATTTCGCATGATGTACTCTGCATATAAGTTAAATAAGCAGGGTGACAATATACAGCCTTGATGTACTCCTTTCCTAATTTGGAACCAGTCTGTTCCTCTGGAACCATGTCTGGTTCTAACTGTTGCTTCTTGACCTGCATACAGATTTCTCAGGAGGCAGGTAAGTTGGTCTGGTATTCCCATCTTTTTAAGTATTTTCCACATTTTGTTGTGATCCACACAGTTAAAGGCTTTGTTGTAGTCAATAAAGCAGAAGCAGATGTTTTTCTGGAACTTCCTTGCTTTTTCAATGATCCAACAGATGTTGACAATTTGATCTCTGGTTCCTCTGCCTTTTCTAAATCCAGCTTGAACATCCAGAAGTTCACTGTTCATATACTGTTGGAGCCTAGCTTAGAGAATTTTGAGCATTACTTTGCTAGGGTGTGAAATTAGTGCAATTGTGCAATAATTTGAACATTCTTTGAGGATGTAAAGGGGGAGACTGGGGCAAACTGGAATGCTTGTGACCAGCTCGAGTTATTCAGATCCAGTCATGAAACGTGATGAGGCCATTAGTCGCTCAGTCAGGTTCAACTCTTGGTGACCCCATGGACTGTAGCCCGCCAGGCTCCTCTGTCCATGAGATTCTCCAGGCAAGAACACTTGAGTGTGTTGCCATGCCCTCCTCCAGGGGATCTTCCTGACCTAGGGATTGAACACAGGTCTCCTGAATTGCAGGCAGATTCTTTACCATCTGGGCTTCCCTGTAGTTCAGTTGGTAAAGAATCTGCCTGCAATGAAGAAGACCTGGGTTTGACCCCTGGATTGGGAAGATCCCCTGGAGAAGGAAATGGCAACCCACTTTAGAACTCTTGTCTGGAGAATTCCATGGACAGAGGAGCCTGGCAGACTACAGTCCATGGGATTGCAAAGAGTCAGACACAACTGCTCGACTTTCTTTTCTTTACCATCTGGACTACCAGAAAAGCCCATATGAGAATATGCTGCTGCTGCTGCTGCTAAGTCACTTCAGTCGTGTCTGACTCTGTGCGACCCCATAGACGGAAGCCCACCAGGCTCCCCTGTCCCTGGGATTCTCCAGGCAAGAACACTGGAGTGGGTTGCCATTGCCTTTTCCA
>NW_011494755.1:5291351-5291754 GCF_000754665.1 Bison bison bison
ATGACGGGTGACGCTGACGTGGCCATGAAAGGGCCAGGTATGGGAACCACATCTGAAGATGGTAGAACGAGAGGACAAAAGGTGCCAGGTGTCTGGTGACCTGGGAGCTAGACTGGCAGCAGTGGGCTGCATGATCTTGTACGAGAAAAGTACACACTTCTACCTTGTGCAAACGACGGTTTTGAAGTTTTCTAAAAGAAAAAATCCTTGTTTTCTATTCTCTCATTCTGATTTATTTTCATTTAGCATTTACCATACCTTAAAAATAGCATATATTTATTCATTTTACTCATTATTTTTGTTCCCTACCAGATTTTGTTCCCTACCTGCTCCATGAGGGCAGGAACTTTGCTTTACTGGCAATTATTCTCCCAGCATTAAAGAAGAGTTTCTGTATACGGCA
>NW_011494755.1:5291854-5292320 GCF_000754665.1 Bison bison bison
TGTGCTATTATTATATTATATCACACTATTATATCACACTTCGTGTGAATATTAATATTCATTCATACTTGATTCACAACGTTGTGTTAATTTCTGTGGTACAGCAGAGTGACTCAGTTATACACATTCAGTATCCATTCTTTTTTATATCCTTTTCAGTTATGGTTTATCCTGGGATATTGAATATAGTTCCCTGTGCCATACAGCACGACTTTGTTGTTTATCCATTCTATTTGTAATAATTTGCATCTACTAACCCCAAACTCCCAATCCATCCCTCTCCCACTCCACTCCCCCTTGGCAACCATGGGTCTGTTCGCTATGCCTGTGAGTCTGTTTCATAGAGAGGTTCACTTGTGCCGTATAGTAAATTCTGCATATAAGTGATATCATATGCTATTTGTCTTTTTCTTACTTCACTTAGTATGAAAATCTCTAGTTGCATCCATGTTGCTGCAAATGGCAT
>NW_011494755.1:5292420-5298657 GCF_000754665.1 Bison bison bison
AGACGGAAGCCCACCAGGCTCCCCTGTCCCTGGGATTCTCCAGGCAAGAACACTGGAGTGGGTTGCCATTGCCTTTTCCAATGCATGAAAGTGAAAAGTGAAAAAGAAGTCGCTCAGTCGTGTCCGACTCTTAGCGACCCCATGGACTGCAGCCTACCAGGCTCCTCCATCCATGGGATTTTCCAAGCAAGAGTACTGGAGTGGGGTGCCATTGCCTTCTCCGACCCTATATCAGATCTTTTGAAGTTTTTATGAAGAGTTAGCAATCTATATACTTTTACCTTGTTTGATCTACTGTATTGCAAATTTTCTAAAAGAAGAGATCCTTGTGAAATTTCCTAATTATTAATACACATGGCAGCCAAACAAATTTCACCTTCTGATAGATACTGCCCTGCACCTCCGTTTTGGCACCTCTGCTCTGGATTGCAAGCATTGAGAACAAAACTGTGTATTATTATTTATATTTACATTTTTAATGCCAAGCACAGAGAAGGCATTCAGGTGATTTGATTAATGGAATGAATTGGATGAAAATCATGTCATTCTAGTCTCTTCAAATGATGCCTCCTCAGAGAGGTCTTTTCTTACCACCTACAGTTATCTGCCAATATCCACTTTTCTATTTTTTTCTATGAAAAAGACTCCAGTAGCATGTGGCTACTGAAAATAGAGAAAACACTTCGTCAGCCTCTCTTGTGGCTATGTGGCTATGTGACTAAGATCTGGCCAAGAAAATGAAAATAGAGGTAATATGGGCAACTTCCAGGAAATATTTTTCAAGAAAGGGCCATTCCCTTCTCCTTTCCTTTCTTCCTTCCTGCTAGAACGCAGGCATGACGGGTGACGCTGACGTGGCCATGAAGGGCCAGGTATGGGAGCCACATCTGAAGATGGTAGAACGAGAGGACAAAAGGTGCCAGGTGTCTGGTGACCTGGGAGCTAGACTGGCAGCAGTGGACGATCTGGGAGCTAGACTGGCAGCAGTGGGCTGCATGATCTTGTACAAGAAAAGTACACACTTCTACCTTGTTCAAACGACGGTTTTGAAGTTTTCTAAAAGAAAAAATCCTTGTTTTCTATTCTCTCATTCTGATTTATTTTCATTTAGCATTTACCATACCTTAAAAATAGCATATATTTATTCATTTTACTCATTATTTTTGTTCCCTACCAGATTTTGTTCCCTACCTGCTCCATGAGGGCAGGAACTTTGCTTTACTGGCAATTATTCTCCCAGCATTAAAGAAGAGTTTCTGTATACGGCAAGTGATCAAAAAATAATTATCAAAGTGAAACTGAATTAAATGATGACCTGAACCCAGTTCCATACCAGCCGCCATCAGTTAAATTTGTTCTTTTTTTAATTGAAGTATAACTGGTTTGGGCCTCCCTGGTGACTCAGTGGTGAAGAATCTGCCTGCGATATAGGAGCTGCCATTTCAGTCCCTGAGTCGGGAAGATCCTCTGGAGGAGGGCATGCAACCCACTCCAGTATCCTTGCCTGGAGAATCCCATGGACAGAGGAGCCTGAGGGGCTACAGTCCATAGGTCGAACACGACTGGAGTGACTTAGCACGCACAGATAGGCCTGGTGAACCGACTTCGTGTGAATATTAATATTCATTCATACTTGATTCACAATGTTGTGTTAATTTCTGTGGTACAGCAGAGTGACTCAGTTATACACATTCAGTATCCATTCTTTTTTATATCCTTTTCAGTTATGGTTTATCCTGGGATATTGAATATAGTTCCCTGTGCCATACAGCACGACTTTGTTGTTTATCCATTCTATTTGTAATAATTTGCATCTACTAACCCCAAACTCCCAATCCATCCCTCTCCCACTCCACTCCCCCTTGGCAACCATGGGTCTGTTCGCTATGCCTGTGAGTCTGTTTCATAGAGAGGTTCACTTGTGCCGTATAGTAAATTCTGCATATAAGTGATATCATATGCTATTTGTCTTTTTCTTACTTCACTTAGTATGAAAATCTCTAGTTGCATCCATGTTGCTGCAAATGGCATTACTTCATTCTTTTTTTTTTTTTTTAATGTATAAATGTGCTCAATTCTTGCAACAAATTACCCCAAAGATTTTGGTCAAAAATTTGCAAAAATGCAAAGGTGGTAGGAGTTGGGGTTGAGGGGGGAGGTCAATGATCCAAAGGACTTCTCTCAAATTGACAAAGATTATAAAAAAGTAAGACAATTCCAAAAACATATTTCCACTTCCAAAGGCAGCACTTTCCCAGCAGCTACCCCATTTTTACTCAGTAATAGCCAGATCCCACGTCCAGGCAGGGCTCCAAGACAGCTGCAGCATGAGAAAGAACAGGTCTGTTGGAGAAAGCCACTTGGCATACTGAGTTCAAGGCTGGCCTCCTAGATTCTAAATAATATATTTTTTAATTGTTCAGGCCACAGTTTGAAAGTGAAGTGCTGCCTCCCTCATAGAAAGATAAGCCCCTGCTCAGAAAGTGGCGTCACTAAGTGAAAACTCAGAACACAGACAGTGGCAAGGCCCAGGGCACTGCATGGCTTCCTCTCAAAGCAGCAGCAGTGGTTTTCCTAAGTAACAGAGCAGGTCTCCAAGGAGCTGGGGAACCCACCAGAGGAAGGTTCCTCTCAATGCAGCAGCAGTGGTTTTCCTAAGTAACAGAGCAGGTCTCCAAGGAGCTGGGGAACCCACCAGAGGAAGGAAGCCCAGGTTAAAAAGACTCCAAATTCAAAACTCTGGCTCTAAGGCCCAGGTCTGGAGCTGAGGCCCGGAGTCTAGATCTTTTCTAAAAGAACATCTGGGGTGGAGTTGGAGGAAGGAGGGGCAGGGGAGAGAGAAAGACTGCATGTACCAAAATGCCACATTATATACTCAAAATAAACACCTGGCAGAACACCTCCGCATCTGGAGCACGTCACAAGGCTCAATTCCACTTGGCCAGACCAAGTGCCCCACAGCTGTTACACGGTAAGTCGGATAATTAAAAACAGCAGGTTGCCATGGCACAAAATTGGTTGCTGCTGAACAATTTGTATGTTTGTCTTCATAGCTAAAGTACTAGAAGTGAGTTATGTCTTTGGGGGACAGAAAGGTGATTTCTCAAGACACACGAATGAGAGGAAATAAAGGATAAAAGGAATTAACCTATTAAGCACCTCCTCTGTGCCAGGTGCCACACATACATTTGTTTCTTTTAATCCCACCATGATTACAGAAATAGAAATTATTATCTGTTTTCTCAGGACAAGGAAACAGAAAGGCTCAGTGACATGGCCACCGTCCCACAGCAGAGCCAAGTGGACCAGGTTACATTCAATGCAGGTCTGACTCCAGAGCTGTCCTTTTTCCTCCTACCACCAGCTCACTGGTTTTGGCCCCAAAATACAAATGTTGCCAGATGATGCTTACACACAGGGAAAAAGACTCCCAGTGAGCCCACAGACATGGGGAAGGTGCTGGTCCCCCAAGTCATTTGCTGCAAGAGAACAATCACTGAACACATATACCCACAGACACACAAGTATGTATTATATGTTAACCATCTGGTAAAGACAGGGCCTCAAGGCTTCATAAAAAGTAGCAAATGGCTCTTTGATCAAAAGGTAAAGAAAGATTTTAGGTGGTGGTATGTCATTGTCCATTTGTGTTAGAGGGACAGAGCCAAGAAAGGGATCAAGTCAGCTGTCGGCTTGAAAAGGGGGATAAGGCCAGACACAGCAGCACAAGATAAAAGGACCACCCCTCCAGCTGCAGCCCTCAACTGGACGTTATTAGGCTTCTGACCCTGTCCCTCTGCAATGTGTGGGACTGGTGGTCTCCAAAAAGATATGTCCACACCAAACTCCTGGAAGCTGTAAATACTGCCTTATTTGGGCAAAGGGTCTTTTCAGAGGTAATTACAACTCTTGAGATGAGATCATCCTGGACTACCTGGGTGGGCCTGAAATCCAATGACGTGTATCCTTATGAGAAAAAGGCATGGGGAGATTTGAAACACACACAGAGAAGGCAGTGGGAAGACGGAAGTAGAGTATGATAGTAAGGCAGCCACAAGGAACGCCAACAGCCACCAGAACCTGGAAAAGGCAAGCACAGATTGTCCCCTAGAGCCGTCGGAGAAGGGCAGCCCTGCCAGCACCTTGACTACGTATTTCTGGCCTCAGAAGTGTAAGGGAACACATTTCTGCTGCTTTAAGCCACACAGTTGTATTTTTTTTACATCAGCCCTAGGAAATTAACAAAACCCTTTTCAAAGTTTCCACTCTGAGCCAATGGAGCAAGATGATCATACATGGGCACATGATCAAGTCCTGCCCACTGCCATATAGTGTTCACCAGTTTCCTTTTCTCCTGATGTGTGTGTCATCCTTCGTCAGCTCTTTGGCCTCTGCTGGGTGGCAAGTCATGTAATTGTGCCTCCTGCCACCATGCAGCCAGAACCCGCCAGCAACAGCACACTGCACTATGGCAGAGGCCTTGTCCCTCGATGTTCTCAAAGCCACCAACCCTGCTTCATGCTGCTGTTCATACTGCCGCAACGGTCCGCCCCCATTAAACCTCCTGAAACTGCTGCCTAATGAAGTTATGGTACCATGTACCCTGGCGACAGTCTTGAGAAAATCCCCCAGTGCCTGAAACACCCAGCACCAGCCTTGACAGGATTCTTCCTCCCTAGGGGTATAGGGGGAACTAATAAACCCAAGGTAAGCCCCCTTTCCTCTAAGACGTCGTGACGTCTGCATGTCTGCACCCACTGTTCGGTGGGGTGCCATCCACCAAACCCACACACAGACCTTCTCTGATCTCAGACGTGTTTTCTGCTCTTCTGAAACGTTCATCTTGGTAAATAGAGAGAAGTTTTCCCTTTATCCCAGATGAAGCAAAACATAAAGTCTAATTGAATTTTACCTTGAGTCCACAATTTCTGCACCAAAGCATATACTGAAAATGGTCACAGGAGGCTCCTCTCCCCGCCGGGGGCAACCTCAACCATGAGAGACTCAGTTCCAAGGACAAACCCTCGTCTTGGTCACCGCCGTGAGCTCTGAGCCCAGGATCCTGCAGGCAGTTGAAGACTTCCACCATCGAGCAGGATACTGCTTATGAGTTGAATTTACAGTGAACAAAACTGGATGAGACCAAACTCTGTCTCTAGTGGCCCCAAATTTCTTTCCTGTTGCATTAAGAAAAACAGGAGACTTGGGTCTAGAGAAAGGAGGTATCCCTAAGTTGGGAAGACCTTGAAATGACACTATGGTCAGAGCTCCAGCTGAAGACTTTGCCTCTACCCACTGATGTCAGCCACTTAGCCAAAACATGTGGCCACTATTTACAACAGCTAGGACATGAAGCAACCTAGATGCCAATTGACAGATGAACAGATAAAGCAGTTCTGGTATATATGTAAAATTGAATATTACTCAGCCATAAAAAGGAATGCATTTGAATCAGTTCTAATGAGGTGGATGAGCCTAGAGCCTATTATACAGAGTGAAGTAAGTCAGAAAGAGAAAAACAAATATCATATATTAACACATATATGTGGAATCTAGAAAGATGAAGCCATTTGAAGGGCAGCAATAGAGAGACAGACTTAGAGAACAGACTTGTGGGCACAGTGGGGGAAGAAGAGGGTGGGACAAATGAAGAGAGCAGCATGGGAACATACACGTTACCATACGTAAAATAGATAGCCAGTGGGAATTTGCTATGTGACTCAGGGAACTCAAACTGGTTCTCTGTGATAACCTAGAGGGGTGAGATGGGGTGGGAGGTGGCCAAGAGATTTAAGAAGGAGAGGGACAAAAAAGATATGTGCTGCTCCCTAACAAGTAGCAGAACTCTCTCCTACCCTCATGCCACACTCTAACACATTGATCTTAAAGCTATATGGTAATGGACTCAGCATCACAGAATTATTTTATTTTTAACAGACTTACAGAAATATAATTGATGTACAAAAAAACTGCATGCTTAATGTATCCAGTGCCATGAGTTGGGACATATGCATATACCTGTGATATGTGCACATACATACACATATTCTGTGTGCATACACAATCAGATAATAACGTATCTACCACCTCAAAGTTCTAGTCTTGTGTGGTGGGGGGGGGTGGGGTGGGTGAGAAGTCTTAAGATAACCCTCTTAACAAATGTTTAAGTGTACGGTATGGTTAATACAGATACTACGTTCTAACAGATCTCTAGAACCTATTCATCTTACATAATTG
>NW_011494755.1:5298757-5301956 GCF_000754665.1 Bison bison bison
ACTATACCCACTGAGCAACAAATAACCATTTATTCCTCCCCTCAGTCCCTGGTCACCACCATTCCACTCTGCTTCTATGTCTTTGACTAATTTAGATACCTCACATAACAGGAATCATGCAGCCCTTGTTCTTCTGTGACTGGCTTATTTCACCTAGCATACTGTTCTCTGAGTTCATTCATGATGTCACACATGTCAAAAATTTCCTTTTTTTTAAGGTTGATCAATAATCTATTGTGTGTGTGTGTGTGTGTGTGTGCGTGCATATACACACCACATTTTCTTTATCTATTCATCTTTTGACGGATGTTTGTTTCCATATATTGCTATCGAGAATAATGCTGCAATAAACACAAGAGTGCAGATCTCTTTGAAATCCTGATTTCAACACAAAATGATTTTAGACCAAATTAAATAGATGGATGAGATACTTAGCTAGCATCACTGACTCAATGGACATGAATTTGAGCAAACTCCAGGAGATAGTGAAGGACAGGGAAGCCTGGCATGCTGCACAGTCCATTAGGTCCCAAGAGTTTGAACACAACTTAGTGACTGAACAACAACAAGATTTTTACACACACCACCCTCTGTTCTAACAACAAAGACAGGAACCCACAAGGGCTGAAGCACAAGAGAGATCTAAGAACAGGATTAGCGTTGCCCCTCAGGCTAGGACCAAGCTTATGCTCCTGACTCCTTCTTCCCTTTAATGAACTTTTTGCAGGAGGCTCCAAGGTTGATGAGGAATATAGAATACTGTTGAGCATACCCCACCAGTTCTCTAACTAGGTTTAAATCAGGCGGGGGAGAGGGTTAAGATTTAAATTGAGTTACACAAATAACACAAGCTACACAAGTTCTGAACAGTCCTATACAGTCTCTACATGAAAATAAAAGCATCCTCAATTCTGAGAGCCCCTTTCTTCTAACTAAAGGTAATAAGAGGTTGCATTTATTAAGCATCTATTACATGCCATCTGTGTCACAGACATTACCTCATTTCATTACTACCAGCCCTGCAGGATAGGTTTTATTATTCCTATTTTACCCACTTCTGCCATGACCCATCCTCTTACAAGACGGCAGACAGCCTGAAACAGGACATGGAAAACAATATGGCTGATAAACATTAGCTGCTATAACAAGTCCTGGCCAGGATGTGTCACAGGCTAGAAGTTTTCATTCTTTCTCAAAACACAAAGCCCACAAATTAGAGGGCACCCAGTTCTGACCATTATACCAGCATTTGCTTCCCTGGACTCTTTTCTTTAATAACCAAAACTATTCTTCCAGAAAACTCTTTGAATCCCACACAAAAGCTGAGTCTGGCACGTTCTATGGGTATTTAAGACTCAGCAATCAAGCGACTGATGTGGTGGGGAAGGGATGTGGAGGATGGTAAGTGAGAACTCACTGGTGTTGAAAGTTCAGCAGGGCTTTGCCACAAGAACGCAACTGAAATAATAATACTCATTGTGCAGCATATTTATTTAAAAGATGGATGCAGTTCCAGTTAGAGAGGATGTAGAGAGTCAGAAGAGATTATTGTTTCCACCATAACATGACCAAGCCAGGTGTCCTACCAAATCATAGTTTTTTACAAGCACATCATAGAGGTGACAACATACAGAAATCCAAATAAACTAAGTTCCAGAAAGTGGCAAACTCTTCCTCGGGGAGAAAAAAAAAAATTTAATAAGAACAGAATCAATGAAATAGAAAATGGACAAAAATAGAGACAATTTTAAAAGTCAGAAGCTGGTTTTTTATCAGAAATAATAAAAGTGATAAAATGCCAATATCACACAAAAAAGAAAGCATAAAGTAACAACATACGAAATGAACAATGGACAGATATTGAAAGGACAATAGGAGTGCTTCCCTGGTAGCTCCAGGGCAGAGAGTCCACCTGCCAATGCAGGAGATCCAGATTCAATCCCTGGTCCAGGAAGATCCCACATGCTGCAGAGCAACTAAGCCTGTGTGCCAAACTATTGAGCCTATGTTCTAGAGCCCAGGAACCGCAACTATTAAGCCCACGGGCCACAACTACGGAAGCCCACGCTCCCTAGGGCCTGTGCTCTGCAACAGGAGAAGCCATGCAGTGAAAAGCCTGCACACGCCAGCGAAGAGCAGCACCCTCAACCGGCTGCAACTAGAGAAGAAGCCACGGAGCAATGGAGACCTAGCACAGCCATAAATAAACTCATACATTTTTTAAAAAAGAATAATAGGGGACATAAATAGACAACTTTATGCTAACAAATCTGAAAACTAAGATAAATGGAGAAGTTGCTTTAAAAAGATAATTTACCAAAACTTAAAAACTAGAAAACCAAACTGTACCATATCTATTTTTTAATTTGATTCATTATCAAAATCCTTCCAAAAAGGAAAACTCCAGGTCCAGATAGTTTCACCAATGAATTATATCAACTATTTAAGGAAAATATAAATGCCAAATTTATAGACTCTTTCAGAAAATAAAACAAAATATTTTTCAAAGGCAGCATTATTTGACATCAAAACCAAACAAGAAAGACTCCTCATGATCATACATGTAAAAGTCTTTAACATATTAACAATATATCAATATAATTAAGCAATATACAAAAATAGTAACATATCATGACCAACTGAAGTTTATCCCAGAAATGCAGGCATTAATATCAGTATAACAGTCAATTAATTTCATTAACACATTCACAGAATAAGAGAGAAAAATCATGTGATGATAAATAGATGAGAAAAGATATTTGACAAAATTTAACACCAATTCATAATAGAAAAAAGGGGGAAAGTGAGGACAAATGAAATTTTCTCAATCTGATTATGTGGAGATAAATACTAAGTTCATGGATCCAAAAGGCAATAGAGTTAGGTAGCCATACCTTCAAATTGATATATAAACAAAAAGCTATCCCAGTCAAAATTCTAGCTAACAAGTTGATTCTAAAATGTATATGAAAAGCAAAAGTCCTAGAATGACCAAAATAAACAATCTCAAAAAAAAGGAAGAAAAGTTGAAATATTTACACTACCTGAATTAAAGACTCACTAAAAAGCCCCTATAATCAAAACAGGGCAGTACTGACATCAGACAAACAGATCAACGAAACAAAATAGAGAGTTCAGTAACAGATTCAAACATATAGAACCAACTCATTTTTTACTCATTTTTACTAGGTATCAACCA
>NW_011494755.1:5302056-5313138 GCF_000754665.1 Bison bison bison
ATTCCATAAAAGTAAATATACAAATGTGAAATAAGTGGGAAAAAAAGCTTAACAGCATTTTTCATAAGAGAAATATAAAATTAAAGCCACACTAAGACCCTGACAGCCTTCACAAAAATCAACTCAAAATAAATCATGGACCTAAATGTAAAGTACAGAACTATAAAACTCCTAGAAGATATCATAGGAGAAAACCTAGACGACCTTGGATATGGTAATATCTTTTTAACTATAACAGCAAAAATGAAATCCATGAAAAAAAAACTGATAAGCTGCATTTCAATAAAATTTAAAACTTTCATTTTTAAGACAAAATCAAGAGAATGAGAAGACAAGCCACAGACTGAGAAAACATTTGCATAAGACACATCTGATAAAGGACTAATAACCAAAAACATACAAAGAACTCTTGAAACTCAACTTTAAAAATGGGCCAAGATCTTAACAGGCACTTCACCAAAAAAAAATATACTAATGGCAAATAAACATACAAAAAGACGCTCCACATTACACATCAAAAGGGAAATGACACTACATCTATTAGAATGGCTAACAAGACCAAATGCTGCCAAGGATGTGGAGCAACAGGAGTCCTCATATCTTGCTGGTAGGGAGGCAAAATGGTAAGTCACTTTGGAAGACAGATTGGTTGGTTTTTGCATATTCTTACATACAATCCAGCAACTACACTCTTTAACATTTATACAAGGTGCTAAAAACTTACATCCACACAAAAACCAACACACAGATGCTTATAGCAACTTTATTCATAATTGCCAAAACTTGGAAGCAACCAAGATGTACTTCTGTAGGTGAATGAACGAACAAACTGTGGTACAGCCAGACAATGGAATACTGTTGGGCTGGCCAAAAAGTTTGTTCAGGTTTTTCCATAGCATCATACAGGAAAATCCAAATAAACTTTTTGGCCAACCCTATATTTAGTGCTAAGAAGCCACAAAAAGAACATGAGGAAACTTACATTTATATTACTAAAAGAAAAAAGCCAATCTGAAAAGGCTACACTGACCTTCTGGAAAAGGCAAAACTATGGAGACAATAGAAAGATTAGTTGCTACCAGGGATGGGGTGGAAGAAAGTTAAACAGAGAAAGCACAAAGGATTTTTAGGGCAGTGAAAACACTCTGTACGACATTATAATGGTTGATACATATTATTATAGTTATCCAAACCCACAGAATGCACACCAAGAGTGAATCCTAAGGTAAACCATGGAGTGTGGTATGTCAGTGGAGATTCATCCTAATTTATTTTTTTAAAAATCGATACCATCCTCTTTTCTGATTTTTATCCGATTTTGCTCTGTTACAATGGTTGATTAAATCATCAGCTATCAGCAATAGATTCAACCGCCCCTCCTTTTCCCTTCCTGGAGGTCAGCAGGGTGTGACTAGAAGTTCTAATCCTATAATCACATGATTGGTTTTGCTGGTAACCAGTCCCCAGCCTTAGGTTCTTTCCCAGATTCATCTCATTAACAAAAATGCAGGCATGGTTGAAAGGAGTTTGTTATGAATATTAAGACACCTTTATTGCTCTTATCACTGAGGAAATTCCAAGGGTTTTAGGAGTTCTGTACCAGAATTGGGACAAAGATCAAATATGTATTTCTTATCCTATGTCACAATATCACAGGTGACTTCAGAAGTCATCAACTGCCTGAAATTACATGAAAAATATTGCACATGTGTGTGCTTGGGGCAGAGGAGGAGAAGTGGTGTCCTTAGCTTTCACCAGCCTTCCCAAGGAACTTGCGACCTTTTTGAAAGAGATTCAAAACAAAGTCTGCCTTCTCCCTTGACAATTTCCTCTGATTTAACTCTGTCCTAGATTGCAATGACTCTCATAATATGTAATCTTGGACAAGTTACTTTACCTCACTAAGGTTTTCACGTCTAAAATGAGAGATAATAAACTAATAAAATCTATCACACAGGAATATTGTAAAGGTTGAATGACATAATTATATAAGGAACTCTATGCACACTAGCTCTGAAATAGACCAAGGGTCAGCTAAGTTTTTCTGTAAAAGGCCAGACAGCCCACACCATTCCCTTGAGAAGCATTCTTTCATGACTTTACCTCCTACCTCTTAGCTCTGACTCCAAAACCTCTCTTCTATTCTCACTCTCAGGATCTCTAATTGCCTGTACGGAAACTTCCCTCGAATGCTCTTTGAAACACAACCAGAATGGAAATTATGATTTCTCTTATCAACTGAACAACTCTCACCAAAACTAACAGCCAACCTATTAGACATTCCCTAGTCTAATAGATAGATGGGAGTACGAAACCATCTTATCTGTCTCCTGAGAAACCTATATGCAGGTCAAGCAGCAGAACAGTTAGAACCAGACATGGAACAATAACAGACAGGTTCAAAATTGGGAAAGGAGTATAACAAGGCTGTATATTGCCACCCTGCTTATTTAACCTACATGTGAAGTACATCGTGCAAAGTGCTGAGCTGGACAAATCACAAGCTAGAAACAAGAATATCAGGAGAAACATCAACAACCTCAGACATGCAGATGATACCACTCTAATGGCAGAAAGTGAAGAGGAACTAAAGAGCCTCTTAATGAGGGTGAAAGAGAAGAGTGAAAAAGCTAGCCTGAAACTCAACATTAATAAAACTAAGATCACGGCATCTGGTTCCATCACTCTGTGGAAAACAGAAGGGGGAAAAGTGGAAGTACTAACAGTTTTTATTTTCTTGGGCTCCAAAATCACTGCAAACAGTGACTGCAGCCATGAAATTAAAAGACACTTGCTCCTTGGAAGGAAACCTATGACCAACCTAGACTGTGTATTATTATAAAAAGCAGAGACATTACTTTGCAGACAAAGGTCCATATAGTCAAAGCTATGTTATTTCCAGTAGTCATGTACAGATGTGAGAGTTGGACCATAAAGAAGGCTGAGTGCTGAAGAATTAATCCTTTCAAATTATGGTGCTGGAGAAGACTCTTTTTTTTTTCTTCCAAAAGTCCCTTGGATTGCGAGGGGATCAAACCAGTCAATCCTAAAGGAAATCAACCCTGAACATTCATTGCAAGAACTGTTGCTGAAGCTGAAGCTCCAATACTTTGGCCACCTGATTCAAAGAGCCAACTAACTCATTGGAAAAGACTGGATGCTGAGAAAGATTGAAGGCAAAAAGAGAAAGGTGTGACAGAGGATGAGATGGTTAAATAGCATCACCAACTCAATGACATGAATTTGAGGTAAATTCTGGGAGACAGTGGAAGTCAGAGGAGCCTGCCATGCTGTAGTCCATGGGGTTGCAAAGAGTCAGACACGCCTTAGTGACTGAACAACAACAGATACATCAGCACTTCCATGATTTTCTGCTTCTTCTCAGGCAATTCTCTCTGCTTCTCTTCCACCATCCACCTCTCACACAGCTGTTGATTTCTTATCCTTCAAAACCCAGGTCAAATGTCACTTCTCAATGGTGTTTCCCAACATCCACCCCACAAGCAGCCACAGCAACCTTGGGAGGTGAACTGTGCCTCTTGCACACGTATGTTGCACATTCCTTTACAGTATATTATGTTCATTTGTGAACATGTCTACCTACTCCACTAGAACATGAGCTCCTTGAGGGAAACAGTTTTTGAAGTCAATATTAATACAGAAATTAATCCAAATTAATGAAAACTTAATATTACACAGAGGCAATTGAGAAGTCATGCAAGTTCTGTATCAGGTCCTGTCTTTACCTAAAATTTAGTCCATCATGGATTTTTTACCTTAATGTTGATTTTATTTTAAATATTACACTAAAACCTTGTTTACCTTGATTACTGAGTTTGCCAATGCCCCTTTAACTTTGCACCCAAGGTAAGTGCCTGACTGTCTTCACCCTTGTCCTTCACCCTGAATGTCCTTAGCAGCTCTGGCATTCAAATTTGGGTGTCTCTGATCCCAAAACCATACTGCTTCCAAAAGTCAAAAAGATCAGGCACTAGTCAACCTCTCAAAGAGTTCATAATCTAATAGCAGACAGTGACAAGCAGGTGGACACTTACAACAGAAGTGACATGTGCCACCCCCGGTGTAACTAAGAAAGAGTGAGTAGCTAACCTTGCCTGAGCCCATCAGGGAAGGACCTACAAGAGAGGAAGGCTCCAACTCAAAGGGTCTCCCCTAACATGGATTATCCCACTCCCCTTAGGAAGTGGCAATAGCTACAGAAAAACTGTGAACAATTTTTCATCTTTTTACAAATTAAACAGTAATGGTTTTTACTTTCTGTATGTTTCCCATCAGATTTTGAGCTCCTCAGGGACAAGGCTGAGTGACACACAGCAGATGCTCAGTAAGTGGGGTGCAATGTATGAGTGGCCCAGTTAATGAAGGGCACTGACTGTCACAGAGGGGGCTCCCAGCCTCCAGCACCAAGGCACCGCACAGAGACATCTGTGAACAGACAACAGGAACAACCACTCTAGTCTTTCCTGAGACGCAGTCTGACAGACTGTCTCATCCCAGGGGCCTCACCTGGGGCCCGGGATGCCTGGGCAAGCACACACATGTGGGCCCACACAATGCTACCTTTGAGCCATGCATGCATGGAATGTGCCTCTGGATGGTATGTGCTATGAAGGGCCTTCAGTGTCCACTGGGCAGACAGATGGCACTGGCCTGGGAAGAGTCGAGTTCTGCGTCACAGCAATAAAAATACCATCCACAGACACACTGGGCAGGGGTGGAGACAACCAAGGGAGTAAGCAGCATGGGATGAGGGCTGAAAAAGCCGCTGTCAGGTCAGACTCCAGCAGAGGACAGATGCAAGAGCCACACTCCTTCCTTCAAGAAGGCAGCCCATCTCTGAAGAGAGAGCCTGGGGTTCCACATAACATGTAGAACTTGAACAACTGGCTAGCTTTTCTCATCTACTAAATTGGGGTGAAACTTCCCACCTGGTTATGAGGATTTTTAGGTATAAAAATGCCTACCCTGGTGTGTGGGACATGGTAGGCGCCCAATGCATATTAGTTCTATTCTTGGTCTGCCCTAAGTAAAGAAACTATTGGCTCCAGTCTGATTTTCACTGGGGTTTCCCCAGAGCTGAAAGTGACGACTACAGGCAAAAATCCAGCAAAATCTACCTCTGCTTTTCCTTAGCGGAGTCCCAGGATAAGACCCAGCCCTGCCATTTATTGACTGCTACCTTCTGCAAGTGACCAGATCTATCCACTCTGTTTCTTTATCCATGGACTGTGGGTAATAAGAGAGGCAGAAACTGACAACTCTTTGAAAAGCATAAAATTCATTGCAAGTTGTTCATTCATGTATAGAATCCACTCTTTTGAGTCTCCTATTGGCCAGGTGCTGTGTGTTCATAGCTCATGGGGTGCTGCAACAATTCTGTGAGGCAGAAACTAAGCTCAGTGAGGTAAAGCAGTGTTCAAAGGCAAGGAAGGGCAGAGCTAGATCTGAAGCCCAGATGTGACTGGCTTCCAAAGCTTCAGTTTATTCCATGACTAAGCATGTAACTCAAATATTGAACAAGGCAGCAAATTCTATGTTGGTAACAGTAAAAATCATTCATGTTTTAAGCTCCACCCCAGTCATAGGGGAGGTGATACCTGCTCTTGGTGTTGGAAATCAACCCAGCAACTCTTTACTTGGTTCACACGCTGATCACCCAGAAGTTCAGTTGGCTGCTAGGGGATCCCAGCTGTGCCCTTCTTCAGAGAACTGCCTGCAGCAGGCAGAAGCCACCTGGCCTGCCAGTGGCTGAGACGTTATGCGTCCACCCCCCGCCAAACAAAAACAGACGCAACAATGCCTGACTAGTTCAGAGTAGAAAAGGCCTGAGCCTGTCGCAGAGGTGATCTTCCTCCCTGTGGGGTAAAACTGAGGTCAGATTTCAGCTGAAAGTCGCTCTTGGCCCCATCCTCGCCCTGTCGTCCTCACTTCCTCACAGGTTCTCCTTCTGAGTGCACTACGTCAACAACCCACATGCAAAACTATCCCCATCTCAGGCTCTGCTTCGAGGAAGCTGACCCAAGACAGCCCTAGGAATGAGTAGAAATGTGTTTCAATTAAGAAAAAAGGGAAGGACATTTCACTAAGAGAGAAGGTTATCAATTAAAAAACGAAAACTATTAGGTCCCTGCTTTGTGTGAGGTACAGCACTAAGCACTAAGACAGAGAGCAATCAAAAATACCCCCAGCTTCAAGGGGGAAGAGGGCCTCCCAGGGTTCTGTCAGAACACAGTGTTTTTTCCAAGGAAAAGTATAATCAGGATTGCATTTAGGAAAGATGCTCCTTGTCCTGGCGGGACCATGGGAGATTAACTGGGCTTGAATAGAGAGACACTTAGAGGCAGAAATACTTTGGCCACCTGATGCGAAGAACTGACTCATTAGAAAAGACCCTGATGCTGGGAAAGATTGAAGGTGGGAGGAGAAGGGGACAACAGAGGATGAGATGGTTGGATGGCATCACCAACTCAATGGACATGAGAGTTTGAGTAAACTCCAGGAGCTGATGATGGACAGGGAGGCCTGGCATGCTGCAGTCCATGGGGTCACAAAGAGTCGGACACGACCGAGCAACTGAGCTGAACTGAACTGAAATGAGAGGCAGAAAACTTGGATGTAAGATGGTATTATCCAAATGACTTAATTACAGTTAGGGTGTATGTTGGAATGGAAAAGATAATACTGGAGGAAAACACACCTAAAAATGTGAAACACTTATTAATAATGTTTTTTGGAACTTTAATGCAAATTTGCTCCTGATGACTTTCCCTCTCACCAATGCATGTTTATTCCAGGGCTCAGGGATATAAATAATTCTAAATCCAATTCAACTGGGAGTGCCCCTGGTACCAGGCCCTATGCTGGGTGCTGGTCACTGCCCTCGATGTGAGACAATGGGACATCTGCCCTAAGGATTTAAAAACAAACCAGCCATAGAAAAAAGAAAAAAAAAAAAAACAGCCATAATCTCTTCCTTTTAATCTTCTCCTAGCCCCATGTGTAATGTTTCTCATTTAATGAATTATAATCCAACATATTATCAATAAATAGTATAATTTTGGCAAGACCAGAGAATCCTGATAATCCAGCATTTCTATAAAGGCCACTGCACTTTGAAAAGACCATAAGTTCCAACATCAGAAAAAACTAGGATCAAATCTCCCAGCTCTGCCTTTTGCTGGCTATTTGCCCTCAGCAAATACCATAACCTCTTTGAGCCTCATTTCCTCATCGAAAAATGGAGGGCTATAGTATCTATCTTCAAAGGTGTTTGAGAGAATTCAATATGACAAGAGAAATAAAGCGGTTGGGACAGTGCTTGGATCAAAGTAGATGCTCAATAAGTGCAGCAATTGTATTACCATTATTTAAAGCCTTCTTCTGTCATTTCCAAATAGTGACTGAGGGGAGATATTGATCTCCAGCCAGCTTCCTCATCTGGCCTTTCATCTCCTGATTTGCCAATCACCTAGTCACCTGAAGGGCTACTGTTAAAAACAAATGTCAGCATGTGCCATTAGAGCTGGTATGTGATTTCTGGACAATTATTGGCTGGGGTGGGTCGAGTGGCATCTAAAAAATGCATAGGAAATATGTGTCCTGGCGCAATACTCTAAGAAGTGAGTCTTTGTTCCCTCCGTTGCTTTACTTTCAAAGCAAGGAGGTTACATCTGTCTATGTTCCACATGCCTGGGATGCCAGAGAGACACAGCCAATAGGTGGGGCCCCACAGTGGAAGAACTCAGCATCTCAGCTTCAGCCACAGGCCAAGAGCACGGGGGAAAAGGGGCGATCACATCCCCGACTGACTGCAGGGCTGCTTCCAGACCTGCTGCAAGGAGAAGCAGAGACAGAAGAGGCACTACTTCAGATCCTACTCCCAGAAGATTCCACAATCAGAGGCCTCAACAACCTGCTATTTTGGGTCTCAGGAAGTAGGCATCTGAAGTTTCAGAGCTATGGGTCATTCCCCCTCAACCCCAGAAGATCCTCAGATTGCATTCACCAAGGCCACGTTACGAAGTAGCAAGCTCCATTGAGGGGAGAATACAAATTCTTTCTGGGATATTACTAAAAGGATCACATTCTGAGAAAGGATCTCTTTCTTCTCAATCAGCTGATATTGTATGGGCTCCTGGCAAGTCACAGAAGGAATCAGAACCACAACAGGATGAGGGCCCAATCCTATGTTTCACTGTCTTTCTAGCAAACTTTGCTTCACTGCCACAGCGCAGGCCAGTTTAAGGCAAACATTGTAATGCAGGGCAAGTTAGTAGGAGGGAAAAAAAAAAAACAACAACTCGAGAACTAGCTCACATTCCCAAATGCTTTTGCTTGTACCTGGGCAGGAACACCAAAATTGGTGCAAGGCGATATCAGGTAGCAGAAAGTGTAAGACTAGAGTCAGGGCCCTTCTCTTGTTCTTGGCTCTGAAACTAAGGCTGTAAGACTGTAAGCTGTCTCTA
Organism: Bison bison bison; assembly: GCF_000754665.1. Lineage (NCBI taxonomy): Eukaryota > Metazoa > Chordata > Mammalia > Artiodactyla > Bovidae > Bison > Bison bison. The sequence goes on from NW_011494755.1 coordinate 5,310,543, forward strand.
GCCCTCTCTGGGCATCAGTTCTCTCTGCCATAAAATAAGACAACTGGACTAGAGTTCTTTAACCCCAACGTTCCTCATGTGAACCCATCTTCATTATGTTTTCCATATTAAAATATGCCAGATTGTGATTTGTGTCATATCCACACAGATGTACTATTTTCATATTACATCTGGTTAAAATTGCCATGTTTCCTCACTGTTTTCCTTCCTTGAAATTGATTTTAAAAGGAAACTTGATAGAATTACCATGAATGGAAACCACTATCACTTGCCAGAACAGAAGGCAGCCATAAAAATAAGTACACAAAAAAAGGCTTTTAATTATCTCTGGGAAGCATTGCCTTTTGAGGATGAGTCCCCTGATGTCTGCTCTCTGGTTTAGAAGCAAAGAAATTAGTAAAGAGGTGTTAAGGATATTCCAACACCTATCTGAGACTTCCCTAATCAAAAAAAAAGAAAAGAGAAAAAAGGATTGAAAGGTAACTTAAAGGGAAAAAACTTCTTACTACAAGACTCTATCACCTAAATTATCTCAATATCCCTACAGTTTAGGAACTAATATTTCTAAGGTCTTCTCCTATATTGATATTCCATTTGCGCCCTCCCGTAGAGAAAGGATGATCATAATTAGTGGAAAATCTGAGTTATAGACTATCCTGAGAGAAGTGACTCTCAATATCCAAACAGAGACATTGTCAGAATGTTTTCCAACTGAAGGACCTTGAACATGCATTAGCAAACAGAAATGGTTGATTTGCCTAGTCATCATCTATTTTCAAATAAACACTTCTAAATGATTTGGCAGTGCCTAAAAAATCATTCACCCTTCTGCGTAATTTAAACACCACTCTCCCAACATCTTGTTTACAGTATCAACTTGCTTAATGAACCATTTTGTCAGGAATATGCAAAGATAAATTAAGCCAGAACTTACGTCATCAAATTAACACAACTTCCAAATTAGTGAAATTCAGATTAATCATGACATCAGAGAGAGTACTACAAAAACAAAATGCCAATGGATGTTTTGGCTATATACATTCATGAAGATGAATGTGTTGGAGTTACACAGCAAAGCCTTCATTATATGACTCTCCAAGGCACTCCTTTCCTTGGAACCATTTAAATATAATATTTGTCTTATTTAGACAGATATAAAATGAGGGAAGGCAAAGTCCCTCAAATATACCTGAAAGATCTTAGTATAACTGATACGTCCAGGGCTCTGGATTATGGGAGAATATTCACTATCCTTAATTTTTTCTTTCCTAAATGTTTGCCTTTTTGCTTTTGCTAATTCTTTATGCTCTCCTGGACAAGTTCCTTCCTCTTTACAGAATTAATTTCCCATATTTAAAAAGGAAGACAGGGGATGTTGGACTAGAGCAGTTGTCAGCAAACTTTTTCTGTAAACAATCAGATAGTAAAGATTTTCAGCTTTGTACACCATATGGTCTCTGTTGCAACTGCTCACTCAGTCTTTGTATCAAGAAAACAGCCACACAGAATATGTAAACAAATGAGCAGGGCTGGGTCCCAATAAAACTTTATTTACAGAAACAGATGAGGGGCCATATTTGGCCCACTAGCCTATATTTTGCCTTTCCTAGACTCAATGATCTCTAACCTCTGGCCCTGATGCTGTCTTTATACAGAAGGGAAGGAAGTTGCCAAGATCTGTTATTTGACAGAGCCAGGATTAAGATAGTCCCTTGGACTGCAAGGAGATCAAACCAGTCAATCCTAAAGGAAATCAATCCTGAATATTCATTGGAAAGACTGATGCTGAAGCTCCTATACTTTGGCCACCTGATGCGAAGCACTGACTCATTAGAAAAGACTCTAATGCTGGAAAAGTTTGAAGGCAGGAGGAGAAGGGGATGACAGAGGATAAAATGGTTGGATGGCATCACCAACTCAATGGACATGAGTTTGAGCAAGCTTCAGGAGTTGGTGATGGACAGGGAAGCCTGGTGTGCTGCAGTCCATGGGGTCGCAAACAGTCAGACACGACTGAGTGAATGAACTGAACTGAACTGAAGATTAAAACCTGGGTCTGTGAATTTTAAGTCCAGGATCATTCCTCTATAGTAGACTATCTAATCAACCAAGAAACTTGTAGCTACATGAGAAAGCATCAAGTGCTGTCATAAAGAATAGGAAGAATTTCTTCTACCATTTCAAGCATAATTAAAGTTACCTTATCAGTGAGTCATTAGATTCCAAGATGAAGGTGGCATTAAGTGTTTCCTAATTCTGAAAGAGATGGGAATAATAGACCACCTGACCTGCCTCTTGAGAAATCTGTATGCAGGTCAGGAAGCAACAGTTAGAACTGGACATGGAACAACAGACTAGTTCCAAATAGGAAAAGGAGTATATCAAGGCTGTATATTGTCACCCTGCTTATTTAACTTATATGCAGAGTACATCATGAGAAACACTGGACTGGAAGAAACACAAGCTGGAATCAAGATTGCCGGGAGAAATATCAATAACCTCAGATATGCAGATGACACCACCCTTATGGCAGAAAGGGAAGAGGAACTCAAAAGCCTCTTGATGAAAGTGAAAGAGGAGAGTGAAAAAGTTGGCT